>NW_025535533.1:0-93353 GCF_020615455.1 Coregonus clupeaformis
CAACTAGACCAGACCAAGCTCTAGCAACTAGACCAGACCAAGCTGTAGCAACTAGACCAGACCAAGCTGTATCAACTAGACCAGACCAAGCTGTAGCAACTAGACCAGTCCAAGCTGTATCAACTAGACAACTAGACCAGACCAAGCTCTAGCAACTAGACCAGACCAAGCTGTAGCAACTAGACCAGACCAAGCTGTATCAACTAGACCAGACCAAGCTGTAGCAACTAGACCAGACCAAGCTGTATCAACTAGACCAGACCAAGCTGTAGCAACTAGACCAGACCAAGCTGTAGCAACTAGACCAGACCAAGCTGTAGCAACTAGACCAAGCTGTAGCAACTAGACCAGACCAAGCTGTAGCAACTAGACCAAGCTGTAGCAACTAGACCAAACCAAGCTGTAGCAACTAGACCAAGCTGTAGCAACTAGACCAGACCAAGCTGTAGCAACTAGACCAGACCAAGCTGTATCAACTAGACCAGACCAAGCTGTATCAACTAGACCAGTCCAAGCTGTATCAACTAGACAACTAGACCAGACCAAGCTGTAGCAACTAGACCAGACCAAGCTGTAGCAACTAGACCAAGCTGTAGCAACTAGACCAGACCAAGCTGTAGCAACTAGACCAGACCAAGCTGTAGCATCTAGACCAGACCAAGCTGTAGCAACTAGACCAGACCAAGCTGTATCAACTAGACCAGACCAAGCTGTATCAACTAGACCAGACCAAGCTGTAGCAACTAGACCAAACCAAGCTGTAGCAACTAGACCAGACCAAGCTGTAGCAACTAGACCAGACCAAGCTGTAGCAACTAGACCAAACCAAGCTGTAGCAACTAGACCATACCAAGCTGTATCAACTAGACCAGACCAAGCTGTATTACCTAGACCAGACCAAGCTGTATCAACTAGACCAGACCAAGCTGTATTACCTAGACCAGACCAAGCTGTAGCAACTAGACCAAACCAAGCTGTAGCAACTAGACCAGACCAAACTGTAGCAACTAGACCAGACCAAGCTGTATCAACTAGACCAAGCTGTATCAACTAGACCAGACCAAGCTGTAGCAACTAGACCAGACCAAGCTGTATCAACTAGACCAGACCAAGCTGTAGCAACTAGACCAGACCAAGCTGTATCAACTAGACCAGACAGTTGTCATGTTAGGTAAGTACCATCTGGTGATCTGATCTGGAGAGACTCTTCTCTGCCTCGTCAGCATCATGATGTTGTTGAGGCTCCCCAGAGGATCCAAGAGAGTCACGTCTCTCTCCTGTGTGAACGACAAAGTCAGACAGTCAATGTAGTGAATGTTTAAATGCTTTCACAAACTTTGACAATTGTCTTCTACAATTAATAAGACAGTCAAGTGAGCAACAATAGTCATATGTTGTCTTCATTTTTCACATAGTAGTAATGTCTATGATTTTAGTCTTACAATAAGTTATTCCAGTTGCTGAAACCTTAGACAGTGTTCCAGAGAACTTTAGGTCACCAATATTATTATGGTTATTATTTCATTATCAGCTTTACAACAGAGAGAAAACAACTGTAAATATATCATAAAATCTTTGCAAATTGCCATGCAAAATGTTGCTATTGCCACAGCAACAAAAAAAATCAACCATTTTGTCCATCAACTATCACAAAATCCTAGAGCAGGGTTCTTCAATTCCGGTCCTGGAGGGCCGAGACACCTCTGTTTTTCCATCCTCTCCTTCTAAATCAGGGGCTAATTCAGACCTGGGACACCAGGTGAGTGCAATTAACTACCAGGTAGAAATAAAAAACACAGTGTTTCGGCCCTCCAGGACCGGAATTGAAGAACCCTGTCCTAGAGGGACTGACTAAACAGCTGGACAATGACCGTACTGAACCCCCGATAAAGACGGCATTGATTTCGGTCTCGTGAATCAAGTTGTTGACCATTTCGGTTAGACGCGTTGGATTTTTGCCAAACTCATTCATTTTGGGATTTGTGATGCCCATGAAAACTGTTTTCACAGCGTAACGTAACAGGAAACACTCTAATGTTATGTAGTTACAGTGTTATCTTCATACAAAATCCTTTCAGTTCAGTGTCTAGGCCTAATTTTAACTTCACATACTTGATATAATGAAAACACTGCCATCAATGGAAAGGAAAGTAGAGTAGTGTTTTATGTCACAACATTTTGGACAAATCCGTCAAGACACAAACCATGAGAAAGGGGTTTAAAGCAAATTTGTGCGTTTTATTGAACATAGCTGTGTTTCTTCCTTATATCTTAAAGCCCCATGCAGTCTTTTGTTTCGCCCTTATACACTACCAGTCAAAAGTTTAGACACACCTACTCATTCAAGGGTTTTTCTTTATATATTTTTTACTCTTTTCTACATTGTAGAATAATAGTGAAGAAGTCAAAACTATTAAATAACACACATGGAATCATGTAGTAGCCAAAAAGAAGTGTTAAACAAATCAAAATATATTTTAGATTTGAGATTCTTAAAAATAGCCACCCTTTGCCTTGATGACAGCTTTGTACCCTGAATACATGCACATACATACATACAGCGCATTCAGAAAGTATTCAGACCCCTTGACTTTTTCCACATTTAGTTACATTACAGCCTCATTCTAAAATTGATGAAATTGTTCCCCCCCCCGGGTCCAGTGACTGTCAAGCCAACTGGGACTCGAACCCTCATGAGTTGAACTAAGCTCATGAGGCATGTGTTATATTCTTCAAGAATCAATGGATATATATAAATAATATAAAAAGTCCAAATATGGATGTAGCAACTGCAGATTGCCCCTTTAAAACCACACATCAGTTCATCAACTGCAGAGTTTGTGCCTCTGTTTTTAAGACAGTACTTACTAGTGTTAATCAGATCTCCAGTTTCCTCCTGCTTTTTTCTCGATGTGACAGTTACCTCCCCCTCCTCCGCAAAAAACTGCATCCTCCTCTTTCACTCTGAACGTCTTCCTCTTCTTTCACTGTAACGTCTTTCTCTTCTTCTTTCACGGTAACAGCCTCACCCTCTACTTGTTTTTGTATTGTAACATCCTCCTCTTCCTCCTCCTCTTCACTAGAGCTTCTTTCTCCGTCCAGCAGACCTCCTCTTCTTTAGCAGGAGGAGAGTAGCTTAGTGAGCTCATGGTCGGGGATGTTAGCTAGCTAGGCTAGTGCTAACTTAACCAGCCAGCTAGCTGACCAATAACAACAACACCGTAAATATGAAATTAAATGGGATAACTAACTAGACGACAGAAGTGGGTTTAAAACACAGTGGCTAATATACACGAAAGCGTCTAAAGAGCTTTATTGTTTCGGCTATATTTGCTAGCAAGCTACCGAGGTGGCCGACTGGCTAGCTAGCTTCTTCTTCTCTGGTATAATGGCGGTCAGCAAACAAACGTTTACGGTGCATGCCGGCACCTAGTGTGCTGGAGTATACGATCAATCATGGTTTGCCTAATTCTGTACAACGTTTTATTTATTAAATAAACAAATAAATCCCTACTAACTTCTAACATACCCTCCCCCAAACCCCCCAAACCAATTTCTTCCTATCATGCTTATAAATGGTCACCAGAATCAGAGATGGTATGCTACAGGACTGCTTTGCTATCACTGAATATGTTTCGAGATGACCACGCCGATAACACTGACAGTTGACGAGCTAACCACCTCGGTCACCGACTTAATTAGAAAATGTATCGGCGACGTTATCCCCAACAGTGAGGGTTCATTAGAAAATGTATCGGCGACGTTATCCCCACAGTGAGGGTTCATTAGAAAAATGTATCGGCGACGTTATCCCCACAGTGAGGGTTCATTAGAAAATGTATCGGAGACGTTATCCCCAACAGTGAGGGTTCATTAGAAAATGTATCGGCGACGTTATCCCCAACAGTGAGGGTTCGTTAGAAAATGTATCGGCGACGTTATCCCCAACAGTGAGGGTTCGTTAGAAAATGTATCGCGACGTTATCCCCAACAGTGAGGGTTCATTAGAAAATGTATCGGCGACGTTATCCCCAACAGTGAGGGTTCATTAGAAAATGTATCGGCGACGTTATCCCCAACAGTGAGGGTTCATTAGAAAATGTATCGACGACGTTATCCCCAACAGTGAGGGTTCATTAGAAAATTTATCGGCGACGTTATCCCCAACAGTGAGGGTTCATTAGAAAATGTATCGGCGACGTTATCCCCAACAGTGAGGGTTCATTAGAAAATGTATCGGCGACGTTATCCCCAACAGTGAGGGTTCATTAGAAAATGTATCGGCGACGTTATCCCCACAGTGAGGTTCGTTAGAAAAAATGTATCGGCGACGTTATCCCCACAGTGAGGGTTCGTTAGAAAATGTATCGGGCGACGTTATCCCCAACAGTGAGGGTTCGTTAGAAAATGTATCGGCGACGTTATCCCCAACAGTGAGGGTTCGTTAGAAAATGTATCGGCGACGTTATCCCCAACAGTGAGGGTTCGTTAGAAAATGTATCGGCGACGTTATCCCCAACAGTGAGGGTTCGTTAGAAAATGTATCGGCGACGTTATCCCCAACAGTGAGGGTTCGTTAGAAAATGTATCGGCGACGTTATCCCCAACAGTGAGGGTTCGTTAGAAAATGTATCGGCGACGTTATCCCCAACAGTGAGGGTTCGTTAGAAAATGTATCGGCGACGTTATCCCCAACAGTGAGGGTTCGTTAGAAAATGTATCGGCGTACGTTATCCCCAACAGTGAGGGTTCGTTAGAAAATGTATCGGCGACGTTATCCCCAACAGTGAGGGTTCGTTAGAAAATGTATCGGCGACGTTATCCCCAACAGTGAGGGTTCGTTAGAAAATGTATCGGCGACGTTATCCCCAACAGTGAGGGTTCATTAGAAAATGTATCGGCGACGTTATCCCCAACAGTGAGGGTTCATTAGAAAATGTATCGGCGACGTTATCCCCAACAGTGAGGGTTCATTAGAAAATGTATCGGCGACGTTATCCCCAACAGTGAGGGTTCATTAGAAAATGTATCGGCTGACGTTATCCCCAACAGTGAGGTTCATTAGAAAATGTATCGCGACGTTATCCCCAACAGTGAGGGTTCATTAGAAAATGTATCGGCGACGTTATCCCCAACAGTGAGGGTTCATTAGAAAATGTATCGGCAACGTTATCCCCAACAGTGAGGGTTCATTAGAAAATGTATCGGCGACGTTATCCCCAACAGTGAGGGTTCATTAGAAAATGTATCGGCGACGTTATCCCCAACAGTGAGGGTTCATTAGAAAATGTATCGGCGACGTTATCCCCAACAGTGAGGGTTCATTAGAAAATGTATCGCGACGTTATCCCCAACAGTGAGGGTTCATTAGAAAATGTATCGGCGACGTTATCCCCAACAGTGAGGGTTCATTAGAAAATGTATCGGCGACGTTATCCCCAACAGTGAGGGTTCATTAGAAAATGTATCGGCGACGTTATCCCCAACAGTGAGGGTTCATTAGAAAATGTATCGGCGACGTTATCCCCAACAGTGAGGGTTCATTAGAAAATGTATCGGCGACGTTATCCCCAACAGTGAGGGTTCATTAGAAAATGTATCGGCGACGTTATCCCCAACAGTGAGGGTTCATTAGAAAATGTATCGGCGACGTTATCCCCAACAGTGAGGGTTCATTAGAAAATGTATCGGCGACGTTATCCCCAACAGTGAGGGTTCATTAGAAAATGTATCGGCGACGTTATCCCCAACAGTGAGGGTTCATTAGAAAATGTATCGGCGACGTTATCCCCAACAGTGAGGGTTCATTAGAAAATGTATCGGCGACGTTATCCCCAACAGTGAGGGTTCATTAGAAAATGTATCGGCGACGTTATCCCCAACAGTGAGGGTTCATTAGAAAATGTATCGGCGACGTTATCCCCAACAGTGAGGGTTCATTAGAAAATGTATCGGCGACGTTATCCCCAACAGTGAGGGTTCATTAGAAAATGTATCGGCGACGTTATCCCCAACAGTGAGGGTTCATTAGAAAATGTATCGGCGACGTTATCCCCAACAGTGAGGGTTCATTAGAAAATGTATCGGCGACGTTATCCCCAACAGTGAGGGTTCATTAGAAAATGTATCGGCGACGTTATCCCCAACAGTGAGGGTTCATTAGAAAATGTATCGGCGACGTTATCCCCAACAGTGAGGGTTCATTAGAAAATGTATCGGCGACGTTATCCCCAACAGTGAGGGTTCATTAGAAAATGTATCGGCGACGTTATCCCCAACAGTGAGGGTTCATTAGAAAATGTATCGGCGACGTTATCCCCAACAGTGAGGGTTCATTAGAAAATGTATCGGCGACGTTATCCCCAACCGTGAGGGTTCATTAGAAAATGTATCGGCGACGTTATCCCCACAGTGAGGGTTCATTAGAAAATGTATCGGCGACGTTATCCCCAACAGTGAGGGTTCATTAGAAAATGTATCGGCGACGTTATCCCCACAGTGAGGGTTCATTAGAAAATGTATCGGCGGCGTTATCCCCACAGTGAGGGTTCATTAGAAAATGTATCGGCGACGTTATCCCCAACAGTGAGGGTTCATTAGAAAATGTATCGGCGACGTTATCCCCAACAGTGAGGGTTCATTAGAAAATGTATCGGCGACGTTATCCCCAACAGTGAGGGTTCATTAGAAAATGTATCGGCGACGTTATCCCCAACAGTGAGGGTTCATTAGAAAATGCATCGGCGACGTTATCCCCAACAGTGAGGGTTCATTAGAAAATGTATCGGCGACGTTATCCCCAACAGTGAGGGTTCATTAGAAAATGTATCGGCGACGTTATCCCCAACAGTGAGGGTCCATTAGAAAATGTATCGGCGACGTTATCCCCAACAGTGAGGGTTCATTAGAAAATGTATCGGCGACGTTATCCCCAACAGTGAGGGTTCATTAGAAAATGTATCGGCGACGTTATCCCCAACAGTGAGGGTTCATTAGAAAATGTATCGGCGACGTTATCCCCAACAGTGAGGGTTCATTAGAAAATGTATCGGCGACGTTATCCCCAACAGTGAGGTTTCCTGCTAACCCCAATCTAAAGCCCTGGATTAACACAGAGGTTGGCGCTAAATTAAAGGACAGGGATACCGCACACAGAGCTATCATAGACAACCCTGGGGCTGCGGCCGAGGACAGGAACGAGGACAGGAAGTCCCACTATGACCGCCACAGAGCTATCATAGACAACCCTGGGGCTGCGGCCGAGGACAGGAACGAGGACAAGAAGTCCCACTATGACCGCCACAGAGCTATCATAGACAACCCTGGGGCTGCGGCCGAGGACAGGAAGGAGGACAGGAAGTCCCACTATGACCGCACACAGAGCTATCATAGACAACCCTGGGGCTGCGGCCGAGGACAGGAACGAGGACAAGAAGTCCCACTATGACCGCCACAGAGCTATCATAGACAACCCTGGGGCTGCGGCCGAGGACAGGAACGAGGACAAGAAGTCCCACTATGACCGCCACAGAGCTATCATAGACAACCCTGGGGCTGCGGCCGAGGACAGGAACGAGGACAAGAAGTCCCACTATGACCGCCACAGAGCTATCATAGACAACCCTGGGGCTAAGGCCGAGGACAGGAACGAGGACAAGAAGTCCCACTATGACCGCCACAGAGCTATCATAGACAACCCTGTGGCTAAGGCCGAGGACAGGAACGAGGGACAAGAAGTCCCACTATGACCGCCACAGAGCTATCATAGACAACCCTGGGGCTGCGGCCGAGGACAGGACCGAGGACAGGAAGTCCCACTATGACCGCCACAGAGCTATCATAGACAACCCTGGGGCTAAGGCCGAGGACAGGAACGAGGACAGGAAGTCCCACTATGACCGCACACAGAGCTATCATAGACAACCCTGGGGCTAAGGCCGAGGACAGGAACGAGGACAAGAAGTCCCACTATGACCGCACACAGAGCTATCATAGACAACCCTGGGGCTGCGGCCGAGGACAGGAACGAGGACAGGATGTCCCACTATGACCGCCACAGAGCTATCATAGACAACCCTGGGGCTAAGGCCGAGGACAGGAACGAGGACAGGATGTCCCACTATGACCGCCACAGAGCTATCATAGACAACCCTGGGGCTGCGGCCGAGAGACAGGAACGAGGACAGGAAGTCCCACTATGACCGCACACAGAGCTATCATAGACAACCCTGGGGCTGCGGCCGAGGACAGGAAGTCCCACTATGACCGCCACAGAGTCATCAGACAATATAGGAATAAGGTGGAATCATATTACACAGGCTCTGACGCTCGCTGCAGTCCAACCACGATCTGCCCAATGATGCCTCTCTATCAGACCAACTCAATACATTTTATGCATGCTTTGAAAACAACAACATTGTTGTTGCCTGAGGATTGGGTGAGCTCGACCCCCATCCACATCGACAGGGCTGCAAAGGAACAGGTCGAGAGCTTCAAGTTCCTCAGGTGTCCAAATCACTAAAGACTTAAAATGGTCCAAACAGTTGGGAAGAAGGCGAGACAGCACGAGCCCTCAACAAGTTCTACAGCTGTAGGATTGAGAGCATCTTGACTGGCTGCATCACCGCCTGGTATGACAACAGCACCGCCCTGGATCGCACGGCGCTAAAGAGGGTGGTGTGGACAGAACATCACTGGGGACGAGCTCCCTGCCATCCAGGACATCTGTATCAGAGGGTGGTGTGGACAGAACATCACTGGGGGACGAGCTCCCTGCCATCCAGGACATCTATATCAGGCGGTGTGGACAGTACATCACTAGGGACGAGCTCCCTGCCATCCAGGACATCTATATCAGGCGGTGTGGACAGTACATCACTGGGGGACGAGCTCCCTGCCATCCAGGACATCTATATCAGAGGGTGGTGTGGACAGAACATCACTGGGGGACGAGCTCCCTGCCATCCAGGACATCTATATCAGGCGGTGTGGACAGTACATCACTGGGGACGAGCTCCCTGCCATCCAGGATATCTATATCAGAGGGTGGTGTGGACAGTACATCACTGGGGACGAGCTCCCTGCCATCCAGGACATCTATATCAGGCGGTGTGGACAGTACATCACTGGGGACGAGCTCCCTGTCATCCAGGACATCTATATCAGGCGGTGTGGACAGTACATCACTGGGGACGAGCTCCCTGCCATCCAGGACATCTATATCAGAGGGTGGTGTGGACAGTACATCACTGGGGACGAGCTCCCTGCCATCCAGGACATCTATATCAGAGGGTGGTGTGGACAGAACATCACTGGGGACGAGCTCCCTGCCATCCAGGACATCTATATCAGAGGGTGGTGTGGACAGGACATCACTGGGGGACCGAGCTCCCCTGCCACCCAGGACATCTATATCAGAGGGTGGTGTGGACAGTACATCACTGGGGACCGAGCTCCCTGCCATCCAGGACATCTATATCAGGCGGTGTGGACAGTACATCACTGGGGACGAGCTCCCTGCCATCCAGGACATCTATATCAGAGGGTGGTGTGGACAGAACATCACTGGGGGACCGAGCTCCCTGCCATCCAGGACATCTATATCAGAGGGTGGTGTGGACATCTATATCAGGCGGTGTGGACAGTACATCACTGGGGACAAGCTCCCTGCCATCCAGGACATCTATATCAGAGGGTGGTGTGGACATCTATATCAGGCGGTGTGGACAGTACATCACTGGGGACGAGTTCCCTGCCACCCAGGACATCTGTATCAGAGGGTGGTGTGGACAGTACATCACTGGGGACGAGCTCCCTGCCACCCAGGACATCTATATCAGAGGGTGGTGTGGACATCTATATCAGGCGGTGTGGACAGTACATCACTGGGGACGAGCTCCCTGCCATCCAGGACATCTATATCAGGCGGTGTGGACAGTACATCACTGGGGACGAGTTCCCTGCCATCCAGGACATCTATATCAGAGGGTGGTGTGGACATCTATATCAGGCGGTGTGGACAGTACATCACTGGGGTCGAGTTCCCTGCCATCCAGGACATCTATATCAGAGGGTGGTGTGGACATCTATATCAGGCGGTGTGGACAGTACATCACTGGGGACGAGCTCCCTGCCATCCAGGACATCTATATCAGAGGGTGGTGTGGACAGAACATCACTGGGGGACGCAGCTCCCTGCCATCCAGGACCTCTATATCAGAGGGTGGTGTGGACAGTACATCACTGGGGACGAGCTCCCTGCCATCCAGGACATCTATATCAGAGGGTGGTGTGGACAGGACATCACTGGGGACGAGCTCCCTGCCATCCAGGACATCTATATCAGGCGGTGTGGACAGTACATCACTGGGGACGAGCTCCCTGCCATCCAGGACATCTATATAAGAGGGTGGTGTGGACAGAACATCACTGGGGACGAGCTCCCTGCCATCCAGGACATCTATATCAGAGGGTGGTGTGGACAGAACATCACTGGGGACGAGCTCCCTGCCATCCAGGACATCTATATCAGGCGGTGTGGACAGTACATCACTGGGGACGAGCTCCCTGCCATCCAGGACATCTATATCAGGCGGTGTGGACATCTATATCAGAGGGCGGTGTGGACAGTACATCACTGGGGACGAGCTCCCTGCCATCCAGGACATCTATATCAGAGGGTGGTGTGGACAGTACATCACTGGGGACGAGCTCCCTGCCATCCAGGACATCTATATCAGGCGGTGTGGACAGTACATCACTGGGGACCGAGCTCCCTGCCATCCAGGACATCTATATCAGGCGGTGTGGACAGAACATCACTGGGGATGAGCTCCCTGCCATACAGGACATCTATATCAGAGGGTGGTGTGGACAGTACATCACTGGGGACGAGCTCCCTGCCATCCAGGACATCTATATCAGAGGGTGGTGTGGACAGAACATCACTGGGGACGAGCTCCCTGCCATCCAGGACATCTATATCAGTGGGTGGTGTGGACAGGACATCACTGGGGACGAGCTCCCTGCCATCCAGGACATCTATATCAGAGGGTGGTGTAGACAGAACATCACTGGGGGACCCAGCTCCCTGCCATCCAGGACATCTATACAGTGGGGAAAAAAGGCCACCAATTGTGCAAGTTCTCCCACTTAAAAAGATGAGAAAGGCCTGTAATTTTCATCATAGGTACACGTCAACTATGACAGACAAAATGAGGGGAAAAAATCCAGAAAATCACATTGTAGGATTTTTAATGAAATTTATTTGCAAATTATGGTGGAAAATAAGTATTTGGTCAATAACAAAAGTTTCTCAATACATTGTTATATACCCTTTGTTGGCAATGACACAGGTCAAACGTTTTCTGTAAGTCTTCACAAGGTTTTCACACACTGTTGCTGGTATTTTGGCCCATTCCTCCATGCAGATCTCCTCTAGAGCAGTGATGTTTTGGGGCTGTCGCTGGGCAACACAGACTTTCAACTCCCTCCAAAGATTTTCTATGGGGTTGAGATCTGGAGACTGGCTAGGCCACTCCAGGACCTTGAAATGCTTCTTACGAAGCCACTCCTTCGTTGCCCGGGTGGTGTGTTTGGGATCATTGTCATGCTGAAACACCCAGCCACGTTTCATCTTCAATGCCCTTGCTGATGGAAGGAGGTTTTCACTCAAAATCTCACGATACATGGCCCCATTCATTCTTTCCTTTACACGGATCAGTCGTCCTGGTCCCTTTGCAGAAAAACAGCCCCAAAGCATGATGTTTCCACCCCATGCTTCACAGTAGGTATGGTGTTCTTTGGATGCAACTCAGCATTCTTTGTCCTCCAAACACGACGAGTTGAGTTTTTACCAAAAAGTTATATCTGACCATATGACATTCTCCCAATCCTCTTCTGGATCATCCAAATGCACTCTAGCAAACTTCAGACGGGCCTGGACAGGTACTGGCTTAAGCAGGGGGGACACGTCTGGCACTGCAGGATTTGAGTCCCTGGCGGCGTAGTGTGTTACTGATGGTAGGCTTTGTTACTTTGGTCCCAGCTCTCTGCAGGTCATTCACTAGGTCCCCCCGTGTGGTTCTGGGATTTTTGCTCACCGTTCTTGTGATCATTTTGACCCCACAGGATGAGATCTTGCGTGGAGCCCCAGATCGAGGGAGATTATCAGTGGTCTTGTATGTCTTCCATTTCCTAATAATTGCTCCCACAGTTGATTTCTTCAAACCAAGCTGCTTACCTATTGCAGATTCAGTCTTCCCAGCCTGGTGCAGGTCTACAATTTTGTTTCTGGTGTCCTTTGACAGCTCTTTGGTCTTGGCCATAGTGGAGTTTGGAGTGTGACTGTTTGAGGTTGTGGACAGGTGTCTTTTATACTGATAACAAGTTCAAACAGGTGCCATTAATACAGGTAACGAGTGGAGGACAGAGGAGCCTCTTAAAGAAGAAGTTACAGGTCTGTGAGAGCCAGAAATCTTGCTTGTTTGTAGGTGACCAAATACTTATTTTCCACCATAATTTGAAAATAAATTCATTAAAAATCCTACAATGTGATTTTCTGGATTTTATTGTCTCAAATTGTCTGTCATAGTTGACGTGTACCTATGATGAAAATTACAGGCCTCTCTCATCTTTTTAAGTGTGAGAACTTGCACAATTGGTGGCTGACTAAATACTTTTTTTCCCCCACTGTATATCCTGTTGCCTAGTCACCTTACCCCTATACATATCTACCTCCATCACTCCAGTATCCCTGCACATTGTTAATATGGTACTGGAACTGAGCCTGTATATAGTCACCTTACCCCTATACATACAGTGCATTCGGAAAGTATTCAGACCTCTTCACTTTTTCCACATTTTGTTATGTTACAGCATTATTCTAAAATTGATTTAAAAATATATATATATTATCATCAATCTACACACAATACCCCATAATGACAAAGCAAAAACAGGTTTTTAGAAAAAAACAACAACTGAAATATCACATTTACATAAGTATTCAGACCCTTTACTCAGTACTTTGTTGAAGCATCTTTGGCAGCGATTACAGCCTCGAGTCTTCTTGGGTATGACGCTACAAGCTTGGCCCACCTGTATTTGGGGAGTTTCTCCCATTCTTCTCTGCAGATCCTCTCAAGCTCTGTCAGGTTGGATGGGAGCTTCGCTGCACAGCTATTTTCAGGTCTCTCCAGAGATGTTAGATCGGGTTCAAGGGCTCTGGCTGGGCCACTCAAGGACATTCAGAGATTTGTCCCGAAGCCACTCCTGCGTTGTCTTGGCTGTGTGCTTAGGGTCGTTGTCCTGTTGGAAGGTGAACCTTCGCCCCAGTCTGAGGTCCTGAGCGCTCTGGAGCAGGTTTTCATCAAATATCTCTATGTACTCCATTCATCTTTCCCTCGATCCTGACTAGTCTCCCAGTCCCTGCCGCTGAAAAACATCCACACAGCATGATGCTGCCACCACCATGCTTCACCATAGGGATGGTGCCAGGTTTCCTCCAGACGTGACGCTTGGCATTCAGGTCAAAGAGTTCAATCTTGGTTTCATCAGACCAGAGAATCTTGTTTCTCATGGTCTGAGAGTCCTTTAGGTGCCTTTTGGCAAACTCCAAGCGGGCTGTCATGTGCCTTTTACTGAGGAGTGCCTTCCGTCTGGCCACTATACCATAAAGGCCTGATTGGTGGAGTGCTGCAGAGATGGTTGTCCTTCTGGAAGGTTCTCCCATCTCCACAGAGGAACTCTGGAGCTCTGTCAGAGTAACCATCAGGTTCTTGGTCACCTCCCTAACCAAGGCCCTTCTCCCCCCGATTGCTCAGTTTGGCCGGCCAGCCAGCTCTAGGAAGAGTCTTGGTGGTTCCAAACTTCTTCCATTTAAGAATGATGGAGGCCACTGTGTTCTTGGGGACCTTCAATGCTACAGACATTTTTTGGTACCCTTCCCCCAGATCTGTGTCTCGACACAATCCTGTCTCGGAGCTCTACGGACAATTTCTTCGACCTCATGGCTTGGTTTTTGCTCTGGCAATGCATTGTCAACCATGGGACCTTTATATAGACAGCTGTGTGCCTTTCCATTTCCATTTCCATTTCCATTTTAGTCATTTAGCAGACGCTCTTATCCAGAGCGACTTACAGTTAGTGAATACATATATATATATATATTTTTTTATATATATATATAAAAAAAAAAATTATACTGGCCCCCCGTGGGAAACGAACCCACAACCAAACGCCATGCTCTATCAACTGAGCTACATCCCTGCCGGCCATTCCCTCCCCTACCCTGGACGACGCTGGGCCAATTGTGCGCTGCCCATGAGTCTCCCGGTCGCGGCCGGCTGCGACAGAGCCTGGATTCGAACCAGGATCTCTAGTGGCACAGTTAGCCTTAGACCACTGCGCCACTCGAGACTTGCCAAATCATGTCCAATTGAATTTCCCCCAGGTGGACTCCAATCAAGCAGTAGAAACATCAAGGATGAACAATGGAAACAGGATGCACCTGAGCTCAATTTTTGAGTCTCATAGCAAATGGTCTGAAAACGTAAATAAGGTATTTCTGTTTTGTTTATACATTTCAAAAAAACAGTTTTCTCATTATAGGTATTGATGAGGAAAAAACGGTATTTAATACATTTTAGAATAAGGCTGTAACGTAACAAAATGTGGAAAATGGGAAGGAGTCTGAATACTTTCCCAATGCTCTGTATCTATAGGTTGGCTCGTCATTGTTGGTAATCAGGCCTACTACGGTTTGCTCTGTATCTATAGGTTGTCTCGTCATTGTTGGTAATCAGGCCTACTACGGTTGTGTCGTCTGCAAACTTGATGATTGAGTTGGAGGCGTGCATGGCCACGCAGTCATGGGTGAACAGGGAGTACAGTACTGTATGCTTAAAAAAAATGAATTTGTCACAACAATCAATTAAATTAATGGATAATAATCAATTGATCCACTCTCATGATGGATATATGGTGTTAGTTTTAATAAAACATTAGAAAAAAAGATAAGAGATCATAACATGACAGCACATAACATGACAGCAATATGACATTTAGAACACTGTACATCCCAGAAAGTCTTTTTCAACGTCTTGTGCTCACTGGGATGTAAAGTATTTTCAACTTCTTGTGCTCACTGGGATGTAAAGTCTTTTCAACGTCTTGTGCTCACTGGGATGTTTGGAAAGAACGTCTAGCTAATCCTATATGAAAACAAATAAACATTCAGAAGAAATATAACAATATTACATGTGTTGTTCCAGTAAATAGATGTTATGTTGTCGTATACTTTACCCCATCATGCCATATGGAATCAAAAGCATTCTGAAAATCAACAAAACATGCAAATACTTTTCCCCCTCTCTCTCTCCCTCTGACCCTCTCTCTCTCTCTCTCTCTCTCTCTGACCCTCTCTCTCTCTCTCTCTCTCTGACCCTCTCTCTCCGACCCTCTCTTTCTCTCTCTCTGTCTCGCTCTCTCTTTCTCCCTCTCTCGTTCTCTCTCTCTCTCCCTCTCTCTCTCTCCCCTCTCTCTCTCTCCCTCTCTCTCTCTCTCTCTCTCTCTCCCTCTCTCTCTCTCCCTCTTTCTCTCTCCCTCTTTCTCTCTCTCTCTCTGACCTTTTTCCTCTCTCTCTCTCTCTCTCTCTCTCTCTCTCTCTGACTCTCTCTCTCTCTCCCCCTCTGAACCGCTCTCTCTGTGGTCTTTTAACATACTGCATGCTTAAAAAATAATGATGGATATATGGTGTTAATTTTAATAAAACAAATAAACAGAAAAAAGATAAGAGATCATAACATGACATCATAACATTTAGAACGCACAGGAACATCCCAGTGAGCGCAAGACGTTAATAAGACGTATTTTCAACCAAAAACACGTATTTCAACGTCTTGTGGTCACTGGGGATGTTTGGAAAGAGCACTTAGCTCCTATATAAAAACAAATCAAAGATTCAAATGAAAATATAACAAAGAACACAATTACCAACAATGTGACATTTGGAACACTGGACATGTCATGGAAATCAATATTCAGTTAGTTCAATGTTCAGTGTCCTATTCTGAAATGGTGGTGGCTGTATCTTCAGACATAAGCGATTAAGATGTGCAGGTTCAGGCCTAGTGAAAGTCGACACCCTTTACACAGTCGGAACCGCTCGCTCTCCCTCTCTGACCCGCTCTCTACACCCCTTACACAGTCGGAACCGCTCGCTCTCCCTCTCTGACCCGCTCTCTACACCCCTTACACAGTCGGAACCGCCGCTCTCCCTCTCTGACCCGCTCTCTACACCCCTTTACACAGTCGGAACCGCCGCTTCTCCCCTCTCTGACCCGCTCTCTACACCCCCTTACACAGTCGGAACCGCCGCTCTCCCTCTCTGACCCGCTCTCTACACCCTTACACAGTCGGAACCGCTCGCTCTCCCTCTCTGACCCGCTCTCTACCCCCCTTTACACAGTCGGAACCGCCGCTCTCCCTCTCTGACCCGCTCTCTACACCTCTTACACAGTCTTCACATTTTGCCGCCTTAAAATAACATACAGTTGAAGTCGGAAGTTTACACACACCTTAGCCAAATACATTTAAACTCAGTTTTATACAATTCCTGACATTTAATGCTAGTAAAAATCCCCTGTCTTAGGTCAGTTAGGATCACCACTTTATTTTAAGGATGTGAAATGTCAGAATAATAGTAGAGAGAATGATTTATTTCAGCTTTTATTTCTTTCATCACATTCCCAGTGGGTCAGAAGTTTACATACACTCAATTAGTATTTTGTAGCATTGCCTTTAAATTGTTTAACTTGGGTCAAACGTTTCGGGTAGCCTTCTACAAGCTTCCCACAATAAGTTGGGTGAATTTTGGCCCATTCCTCCTGACAGAGCTGGTGTAACGGAGTCAGGTTTGAAGGCCTCCTTGCTCGCACACGCTTTTTCAGTTCTGCCCACACATTTTCTATAGGATTGAGGTCAGGGCTTTGTGATGGCCACTCCAATACCTTGACTTCGTTGTCCTTAAGCCATTTTGCCACAATTTTGGAAGTATGCTTTGGGTTATTGTCCATTTGGAAGACCCATTTGCGACCAAGTTTTAACTTCCTGACTGATGTCTTGAGATGTTGCTTCAATATATCCACATAATTTTCCTTCCTCATGGTGCCATCAATTTTGTGAAGTGCACCAGTCCCTCCTGCAGCAAAGCACCCCCACAGCATGATGCTGCCACCCCGTGCTTCACGGTTGGGATGGTGTTCTTCAGCTTGCAAGCAACCCCCTTTTTCCTCCAAACATAACGATGTTCATTATGGCCTAACAGTTCTATTTTTGTTTCATCAGACCAGAGGACATTTCTCCAAAAAAGTATTATCTTTGTCCCCATGTGCAGTTGCAAACCGTAGTCTGGCTTTTTTATGGCAGTTTTGGAGCAGTGGCTTCTTCCTTGCTGAGCGGCCTTTCAGGTTATGTCGATATAGGACTTGTTTTTCTGTGGATATAGATACTTTTGTACCTGTTTCCTCCAGCATCTTCATAAGGTCCTTTGCTGTTGTTCTGGGATTGATTTGCACTTTTCGCACCAAAGTACGTTCATCTCTAGGAGACAGAACGCATCTCCTTCCTGAGTGGTATGACGGCTGCGTGGTCCCATGGTGTTTATACTTGCGTACTATTGTTTGTACAAATGAACGTGGTACCTTCAGGCTTTTGGAAATTGCTCCCAAAGATGAACCAGACTTGTGGAGGTCTACCATTTTTTTTCTGAGGTCTTGGCTGATTTCTTTTGATTTTCCCATGATGTCAAGCAAAGAGGCACTGAGTTTGAGGTAGGCCTTGAAATACATCCACAGATACACCTCCAATTGACTAAAATGATGTCAATTAGCCTATCAGAAGCTTCTAAAGCCGTGACATCATTTTCTGGAATTTTTCAATCTGTTTAAAGGCACAGTCAACTTAGTGTATGTAAACTTCTGCCCCACTGGAATTGTGATACAGTGAATTATAAGTGAAATAATCTGTCTGTAAACAATTGTTGGAAAAATTACTTGTGTCACGCACAAAGTAGATGTCCTAACCCACCTGCCAAAACTATAGTTTGTTAACAAGAAATTTGTGGAGTGGTTGAAAAACGAGTTTTAATGACTCCAACCTAAGTTTATGTAAACCTCCGACTTCAACTGTACATTCCTACAGATCTACACATTGTTTAGTTTTTTTTATGAAATCTAATTTGATTGAAGTCTCCTTAGTTAATACTTGGCACCTTTGGCCTTTTGGCACCATTACAACCATACATCATTTGGCAGCCATTGCATTTTACATTTTAGTCATTTTAGCAGACGCTCTTATCCAGAGCGACTTACAGTCAGTGAGTGCATACATTTTTCATACTGCCCCCCCGTGGGAAACGAACCCACAACCCTGGCGCTGCAAACGCCACGCTCTACCCAAACTGAGCTACACGGGACTCAACCATACATCATTTTGAATAATATTCTACCAACCTCGCACAACTCATATATTCATTGTTTTTGTGACAGTTGCTCTAGCTCAGTAAATTTGGGAAAATGATGGACAGCAATATGTTAAACCTTGTCTCTGATTTTCAGGCAGATTTAAGTCAGGACTGAGACTGGACCATTCAGGAACATTCTGGAAAATAAAGACGCCACCCCTCTCCAGGGTCTCTGGATATTCTGTGCTTCTGAAGAGGGATGGGAAAGGGTAGTTGTTTTGGGGAAATGGCGTATACTCTCAGCCAATCAGCCGGCAGCAAACAGGTCATCAGGCTGCTGTCATACCTACCTACTTTTCCAACATGAGCAAACTTCCTCAGGCTTTTGGAGAGCAACGTCAGTGAAAACCTGGAGCCGCCTGGCCACATGATATTAGAAACTCATTCTTATGTTAAATACAGCAACATCTGTGGAATGCTTCTAGGGTCTCCAACTAAATCAACACGCATTCAATTCATTGTCCTGATGCTCCTTCTATAAATGTTTGATCATTTACAAAGCAGTCAAAAGTGGTAGGATTTTTTAAATACTGTAAAGTGAAACAAGTTGAACACACACTACAACATCAACAGTTATCACAAAAAAAGATAATTCCACACTCTGTGTTCTACTACCCAGGTCTGGTGTTGGAGATCATTCCACACTCTGTGTTCTACTACCCAGGTCTGGTGTTGGAGATCATTCCACACTCTGTGTTCTACTACCCAGGTCTGGTGTTGGAGATCATTCCACACTCTGTGTTCTACTACCCAGGTCTGGTGTTGGAGATCATTCTACACTCTGTGGCTCTCCTGCGTGTATTTTCTTGTGTTTTGCCAGGGAGTCTGATCGAATAAAGCTCTTCCCACACTGATCACAGCTGTAAGGTTTCTCTCCTGTGTGGGTTCTCTGGTGTCTTCTCAGGTCGCTCGAGGAAGTAAAGCTCATTCCACAGTCGGAGCAGTGGTATGGTTTCTCACCTGTGTGGATTCGTTTGTGGGTAGCCAGGGCTGTCCAGGTGGCAAAACTATCCTCACATACATCACAGCTGTAAGGCTTTTCTCCAGTGTGTGTTCTCTTGTGTACGGTCAGGTTTCCTGGCAAAGCAAAACTTTTCCCACATTGATCACAGCTATAAGGCTGCTCTCCCGTGTGTGTTCTCTGGTGGACAGCCAGGTGTGCCGACTGAGTGAATCTCTTCCCACATTCGTCACAGCTGTAAGGTTTCTCTCCCGTGTGTGTTCTCTGGTGAACTATCAGGTTTGTTGCTGCAGCAAAGCTCTTCCCACATTGGTCACAGCTGTAAGTCCTCTCCGTGTGTACTCGCTGGTGCATAGTCAGTTTGTCTAACCCAGTAAAACTCAACCCACAGTCTGAGCAGTGGTATAGTTTCTCTCCAGTGTGGATTCTCTGGTGTGATATCAGTCCATTTGAGGTAGTAAAACTCATCCCACAGTCTGAGCAGCGGTATGGTTTCACTTCAGTGTGGATTCTCTGGTGGACAGTCAGAGCAGCTGTGTGGTCTCTCTGGTGAACTATCAGGTTCCTTGCGGCAGCAAAGCTCTTCCCACACTGATCTCCTGCGTGTGTTCTCTGGTGTGATATCAGTCCACCCGAGGTGGTAAAACTCATTCTACAGTCAGAGCAGTGGTAAGGCTTCTCACCTGTGTGTGTTCTCTGGTGAATTGTCAGGTTGCCTGACTGAGCAAAGCTCTTCCCACATCGATCACAACTGAAAGGCTTTTCTCCCGTGTGTGTTCTCCGATGAGATGTCATCTGGCTTAGTGTGGTAAAACTCCTTCCACAGTCGGAGCAGCTATAAGGTTTCTCTCCTGTGTGGATTCTACGGTGTATTTTAAGATCTGATGAAGAGGTGAAACTCTTCCCACAGTCAGCGCAGCAGTGAGGTTTCTTCCCTGTGGGTCTCTGCTGGTGTTTCTTGAGGTGTTCTGATGTGGAGAGACTCTTCTCTGCCTCGTCAGCATCATGATGTTGATGAGGCTCCCCAGAGGATCCAAGATAGTCACGTCTCTCTCCTGTGTGAACAACAAAGTCAGACAGACGGTTAAAGGCCCACAATAACAGAAATCCACAGTTTTTTTGAGGTAAAAGTTGATGCCCAGAGCTTACCCCACGATGTTATACAACAATTGACATCTGTAATGAATGTTTAAATGCTTTTACAAACTTTTTTGACAATTGTCTTAATAAGACAGTCAAGTGAACAACAATAGCCTTATTTAGTCTTATTCTTTTCACATTAGTATTATAGTGGATGATTCTAGGCTAAAAATACAGAGTGGCGCAGTGGTCTAAGGCTGGTTCGAATCCAGGCTCTGTCGTAGTCGGCCCAGCGTCGTCCAGGGTATGGGAGGGAATGGCCGGCAGGGATGTAGCTCAGTTGGTAGAGCATGGCGTTTGCAACGCCAGGGTTGTGGGTTCGGGAAAAATAAATAAAAATGTATGCACTCACTAACTGTAAGTCGCTCTGGATAAGAGCGTCTGCTAAATGACTAAAATGTAAAAATGTAAATAAGTTATGACAGTCACTTGATTTTCAGCTACAGCCCTTTTCAAGCTACTCCACAGTGAAACGTGTTCTATCAGCTGATTGGTGGGCTCATGACCTTCTTGACCTCAGGGTCATCAGAAGGGATGGGGCTCAGGTCCTCTGGCCACTGAGACTCCGCCCTCAACAGGAAGTCTGGACCTTGAATCCATCTCTTGGATTTCAGGAAAGATTTCTGCAGTCATGTGACGCATCATCTGCTGGATTGACTTTGGAGCTCACATGCCGCCATCTTTGACAAACCTGTTTGCCACAAATTTATGGAACCTTTGTTGCGCAACACAGCAGTCCAGAATTCTTTTTTTTTCTCCAGCTGAATCTGAAGCTCTGATTTTAACATTGTATCAACACGTGCTGCAAAAACTGCTGCTGCAAGCTCTATTCGAGGGATGCCCACTTGCTTTTGCGGGGCTGCTCTCAGCCCTGCCCATGATGAAAGTGACATGAGGATTGTCTGGGGTGTTTCTTTACAGTAGATAGTTCACCATATCCTACCTCACTGGGCATCACCATATCCTACCTCACTGGGCATCACCGTATCCTACCTCACTGGGCATCACCGTATCCCTACCTCACTGGGCATCACCGTATCCTACCTCACTGGGCATCACCGTATCCTACCTCACTGGGCATCACCGTATCCTACCTCACTGGGCATCACCATATCCTACCTCACTGGGCATCACCGTATCCTACCTCACTGGGCATCACCGTATCCTACCTCACTGGGCATCACCGTATCCTACCTCACTGGGCATCACCGTATCCTACCTCACTGGGCATCACCGTATCCTACCTCACTGGGCATCACCGTATCCTACCTCACTGGGCAACACCATATCCTACCTCACTGGGCATCACCGTATCCTACCTCACTGGGCATCACCGTATCCTACCTCACTGGGCATCACCATATCCTACCTCACTGGGCATCACCATATCCTACCTCACTGGGCAACACCATATCCTACCTCACTGGGCATCACCGTATCCTACCTCACTGGGCAACACCGTATCCTACCTCACTGGGCATCACCGTATCCTACCTCACTGGGCATCACCATATCCTACCTCACTGGGCATCACCATATCCTACCTCACTGGGCATCACCGTATCCTACCTCACTGGGCATCACCGTATCCTACCTCACTGGGCATCACCGTATCCTACCTCACTGGGCATCACCATATCCTACCTCACTGGGCATCACAGAAATGGCGCAGCTGGGCAGATGATCACCTTCCCAAAGTCACTTGGTTTGAATGCATCCGTTGACATGAAAACCAGTCAGTTGGTTGAGATCTGCCATTTCTTCCACTGTTGATCAAAAGACACCTGGCATTTCCTCATCCCCAACCACATTTGGATTTATATTCTCACATCTCTAACACGAACTGGGCAATGGTCTCTAATGTCTTGGGGGAAGACACCAGTAGAAACATATTTCTCTGGTGTATTCGTTAAGATCAGATCAGTCCTCCATTGTCAGGATGAAAGGTGGAATCCTAGAGGGTCGTGCACTGAGCAGACAACACATAGTAGACCTCATTGACCACTGGTCTTCCACGTCCATCTACCCCCGTTGAGTGGACCATTGACCACTGGTCTTCCACGTCCATCTACCCCCGTTGGGTGGACCATTGACCACTGGTCTTCCACGTCCATCTACCCCCTTGGGTGGACCATTGACCACTGGTCTTCCACGTCCATCTACCCCGTTGGGTGGACCATTGACCACTGGTCTTCCACGTCCATCTACCCCCGTTGGGTGGACCATTGACCACTGGTCTTCCACGTCCATCTACCCCCGTTGGGTGGACCATTGACCACTGGTCTTCCACGTCCACCTACCCCCCGTTGGGTGGACCATTGACCACTGGTCTTCCACGTCCATCTACCCCCGTTGGGTGACCATTGACCACTGGTCTTCCACGTCCATCTACCCCCGTTGGGTGGACCATTGACCACTGGTCTTCCACGTCATCTACCCCGTTGGGTGGACCATTGACCACTGGTCTTCCACGTCCATCTACCCCCCGTTGGGTGGACCATTGACCAACCCACATCCAAGGAGAGTCTTTACCGCAAATGGACCATTACCTTGGACTGTTAATGACTGTCCACTGTTAATGACCGTCCACGGTTAATGACCGTCCACGGTTAATGACCGTCCACTGTTAATGACGTCCACTGTTAATGACCATCCACTGTTAATGACCGTCCACTGTTAATGACGTCCACTGTTAATGACCGTCCACTGTTAATGACCGTCCACTGTTAATGACCGTCCAGGGTTAATGACCGTCCAGGGTTAATGACCGTCCAGGGTTAATGACCGTCCACTGTTAATGACCGTCCACTGTTAATGACCGTCCACTGTTAATGACGTCCACTGTTAATGACCGTCCACTGTTAATGACCGGTCCAGGGTTAATGACCGTCCAGGGTTAATGACCGTCCACTGTTAATGACCGTCCAGGGTTAATGACCGTCCACTGTTAATGACCGTCCAAGGTTAATGACCGTCCACTGTTAATGACTGTCCACGGTTAATGACTGTCCACGGTTAATGACTGTCCACGGTTAATGACCGTCCACTGTTTATGACTGTCCACGGTTAATGACTGTCCACGGTTAATGACTGTCCACGGTTAATGACTGTCCACTGTTAATGACTGTCCACGGTTAATGACTGTCCACGGTTAATGACCGTCCACGGTTAATGACCGTCCACTGTTAATGACCGTCCACGGTTAATGACCGTCCACGGTTAATGACCGTCCACTGTTAATGACCGTCCACTGTTAATGACCGTCCACTGTTAATGACCGTCCACGGTTAATGACCGTCCACTGTTAATGACCGTCCACTGTTAATGACCGTCCACTGTTAATGACCGTCCACTGTTAATGACCGTCCACTGTTAATGACCGGCCCACGGTTAGCGACCGTCCACTGTTAATGACCGGCTCACTGTAATGACCGGCTCACGTTAATGACCGGTCCACTGTTAATGACCGCCCACGGTTAATGACCGTTCACTGTTAATGACCGTCCACGGTTAATGACCGGCCCACGGTTAATGACCGTCCACTGTTAATGACCGTCCACGGTTAATGACCGGTCCACTGTTAATGACCGTCCACTGTTAATGACCGTCCACTGTTAATGACCGGCCCACGGTTAATGACCGTCCACTGTTAATGACCGTCCACTGTTAATGACCGTCTCACTGTTAATGACCGTCCACTGTTAATGACCGTCCACGGTTAATGACCGTCCACTGTTAATGACCGTCCACGGTTAATGACTGTCCACTGTTAATGACTGTCCACGGTTAATGACTGTCCACTGTTAATGACCGTCCACTGTTAATGACTGTCCACTGTTAATGACTGTCCACGGTTAATGACCGTCCACTGTTAATGACCGTCCACTGTTAATGACCGTCCACTGTTAATGACCGTCCACTGTTAATGACCGTCCACTGTTAATGACCGTCCACTGTTAATGACCGTCCACGGTTAATGACTGTCCACTGTTAATGACCGTCCACTGTTAATGACCGTCCACTGTTAATGACCGCCCACTGTTAATGACCGCCCACTGTTAATGACCGTCCACTGTTAATGACCGTCCACTGTTAATGACCGTCCACTGTTAATGACCGTCCACGGTTAATGACTGTCCACTGTTAATGACCGTCCACTGTTAATGACTGTCCACTGTTAATGACTGTCCACTGTTAATGACCGTCCACGGTTCCAGTGCCTTTGGGGGCGTTGACTCCCAATAAGCAGTCCAACATCTGTATCAATACTGGCCAACCTCACTTATTAATTATTAATTAATTAATATGCCATTTAGCAGACGCTTTTATCCAAAGCGACTTACAGTCACTTCATTGAGATAAGGCCATTCCTTGATGTTTATATGTGAGGGGATGTTTTCTTTGGTGACCGGAATCTCTCTCCGAGTGTACACCTCTGGCAGCTATAATAATGGTGACTGGAATCTCTCTCCGAGTGTACACCTCTGGCAGCTATAATAATGGTGACTGGAATCTCTCTCCGAGTGTACACCTCTGGCAGCTATAATAATGGTGACTGGAATCTCTCCGAGTGTACACCTCTGGCAGCTATAATAATGGTGACTGGAATCTCTCTCCGAGTGTACACCTCTGGCAGCTATAATAATGGTGACTGGAATCTCTCTCCGAGTGTACACCTCTGGCAGCTATAATAATGGTGACTGGAATCTCTCTCCGAGTGTACACCTCTGGCAGCTATAATAATGGTGACTGGAATCTCTCTCCAGTGTACACCTCTGGCAGCTATAATAATGGTGACTGGAATCTCTCCGAGTGTACACCTCTGGCAGCTATAATAATGGTGACTGGAATCTCTCTCCGAGTGTACACCTCTGGCAGCTATAATAATGGTGACTGGAATCTCTCTCTCGAGTGTACACCTCTGGCAGCTATAATAATGGTGACTGGAATCTCTCTCCGAGTGTACACCTCTGGCAGCTATAATAATGGTGACTGGAATCTCTCTCCGAGTGTACACCTCTGGCAGCTATAATAATGGTGACTGGAATCTCTCTCCGAGTGTACACCTCTGGCAGCTATAATAATGGTGACTGGAATCTCTCTCCGAGTGTACACCTCTGGCAGCTATAATAATGGTGACTGGAATCTCTCTCCGAGTGTACACCTCTGGTAGCTATAATAATGGTGACTGGAATCTCTCTCCGAGTGTACACCTCTGGCAGCTATAATAATGGTGACTGGAATCTCTCTCCGAGTGTACACCTCTGGCAGCTATAAAAATGGTGACTGGAATTCTCTCCGAGTGTACACCTCTGGCAGCTATAATAATGGTGACTGGAATCTCTCTCCGAGTGTACACCTCTGGCAGCTATAATAATGGTGACTGGAATCTCTCTCCCGAGTGTACACCTCTGGCAGCTATAATAATGGTGACTCGGAATTCTCTCTCGAGTGTACACCTCTGGCAGCTATAATAATGGTGACTGGAATCTCTCTCCGAGTGTACACCTCTGGCAGCTATAATAATGGTGACTGGAATCTCTCTCCCGAGTGTACACCTCTGGCAGCTATAATAATGGTGACTGGAATCTCTCTCCGAGTGTACACCTCTGGCAGCTATAATAATGGTGACTGGAATCTCTCTCCGAGTGTACACCTCTGGCAGCTATAATAATGGTGACTGGCATCTCTCTCCGAGTGTACACCTCTGGCAGCTATAATAATGGTGACTGGCATCTCTCTCCGAGTGTACACCTCTGGCAGCTATAATAATGGTGACTGGAATCTCTCTCGAGTGTACACCTCTGGCAGCTATAATAATGGTGACTGGAATCTCTCTCCGAGTGTACACCTCTGGCAGCTATAATAATGGTGACTGGAATCTCTCTCCGAGTGTACACCTCTGGCAGCTATAATAATGGTGACTGGAATCTCTCTCCGAGTGTACACCTCTGGCAGCTATAATAATGGTGACTGGAATCTCTCTCCGAGTGTACACCTCTGGCAGCTATAATAATGGTGACTGGAATCTCTCTCCGAGTGTACACCTCTGGCAGCTATAATAATGGTGACTGGAATTCTCTCCGAGTGTACACCTCTGGCAGCTATAATAATGGTGACTGGAATCTCTCTCCGAGTGTACACCTCTGGCAGCTATAATAATGGTGACTGGAATCTCTCTCCGAGTGTACACCTCTGGCAGCTATAATAATGGTGACTGGAATCTCTCTCCGAGTGTACACCTCTGGCAGCTATAATAATGGTGACTGGAATCTCTCTCCGAGTGTACACCTCTGGCAGCTATAATAATGGTGACTGGAATCTCTCTCGAGTGTACACCTCTGGCAGCTATAATAATGGTGACTGGAATCTCTCTCAGAGTGTACACCTCTGGCAGCTATAATAATGGTGACTGGAATCTCTCTCCGAGTGTACACCTCTGGCAGCTATAATAATGGTGACTGGAATCTCTCTCCGAGTGTACACCTCTGGCAGCTATAATAATGGTGACTGGAATCTCTCTCCGAGTGTACACCTCTGGCAGCTATAATAATGGTGACTGGAATCTCTCTCCGAGTGTACACCTCTGGCAGCTATAATAATGGTGACTGGAATCTCTCTCCGAGTGTACACCTCTGGCAGCTATAATAATGGTGACTGGAATCTCTCTCCGAGTGTACACCTCTGGCAGCTATAATAATGGTGACTGGAATCTCTCTCCGAGTGTACACCTCTGGCAGCTATAATAATGGTGACTGGCATCTCTCCGAGTGTACACCTCTGGCAGCTATAATAATGGTGACTGGAATCTCTCTCCGAGTGTACACCTCTGGCAGCTATAATAATGGTGACTGGAATCTCTCTCCGAGTGTACACCTCTGGCAGCTATAATAATGGTGACTGGAATTCTCTCCGAGTGTACACCTCTGGCAGCTATAATAATGGTGACTGGAATCTCTCTCCGAGTGTACACCTCTGGCAGCTATAATATGTGGGAATCGTATGGCAGCTATAATAATGTGACTGGCATCTCTCCGAGTGTACACCTCTGGCAGCTATAATAATGGTGACTGGAATCTCTCTCCCGAGTGTACACCTCTGGCAGCTATAATAATGGTGACTGGCATCTCTCTCCGAGTGTACACCTCTGGCAGCTATAATAATGGTGACTGGAATCTCTCTCCGAGTGTACACCTCTGGCAGCTATAATAATGGTGACTGGAATCTCTCTCCGAGTGTACACCTCTGACAGCTATAATAATGGGGTGTCCTCAAGACTACACTCTTCTAGTTCCTCTTATTTTGGAGCTACTCACCAGGGTTTTTATCCCATTGTTCTTAAAGATAATCTCTGTCTTCTTACCCTTAAGATGCAACTCTGTCATCAGCTTCTCAGTACTGAAGGTTGCAGAGCTACCTGGATCCCAAAACGCATAAACCTGTATAATCTTGTTACCTTTGGGATGTTTGATTTGGACAGGCAAGATGGCTGGAGTACAGTCTTTGTTGCTAGCCCTTTGGCATGTTTGATTTGGACAGGCAAGATGGCTGGAGTACAGTCTTTGTTGCTAGCCCTTTGGCATGTTTGATTTGGACAGGCAAGATGGCTGGAGTACAGTCTTTGTTGCTAGCCCTTTGGCATGTTTGATTTGGACAGGCAAGATGGCTGGAGTACAGTCTTTGTTGCTAGCCCTTTGGCATGTTTGATTTGGACAGGCAAGATGGCTGGAGTACAGTCTTTGTTGCTAGCCCTTTGGCATGTTTGATTTGGACAGGCAAGATGGCTGGAGTACAGTCTTTGTTGCTAGCCCTTTGGCATGTTTGATTTGGACAGGCAAGATGGCTGGAGTACAGTCTTTGTTGCTAGCCCTTTGGCATGTTTGATTTGGACAGGCAAGATGGCTGGAGTACAGTCTTTGTTGCTAGCCCTTTGGCATGTTTGATTTGGACAGGCAAGATGGCTGGAGTACAGTCTTTGTTGCTAGCCCTTTGGCATGTTTGATTTGGACAGGCAAGATGGCTGGAGTACAGTCTTTGTTGCTAGCCCTTTGGCATGTTTGATTTGGACAGGCAAGATGGCTGGAGTACAGTCTTTGTTGCTAGCCCTTTGGCATGTTTGATTTGGACAGGCAAGATGGCTGGAGTACAGTCTTTGTTGCTAGCCCTTTGGCATGTTTGATTTGGACAGGCAAGATGGCTGGAGTACAGTCTTTGAGTAAAATGGTCAGTGGGGTGTTCTCTCATTTAGTGGGGTGTTCTCTAATTTAACACCCCACTCTGACCATTTTACTCACCCTAGCAGAGCAGGTTAGGCTGTTTTCATGTTATCCAGAGGTAAACAATGAACCATAATCCCAATTTTCTCTAATTTAACACCCCACTGACCATTTTACTCACCCTAGCAGAGCAGGTTAGGCTGTTTTCATGTTATCCAGAGGTAAACAATGAACCATAATCCCAATTTTCTCTAATTTAACACCCCACTGACCATTTTACTCACCCTAGCAGAGCAGGTTAGGCTGTTTTCATGTTATCCAGAGCGTTGGTGACTAACTGTGCTGCTGGCAACAATTTAATTACGCTTTTTTGTTTACTGACACCGCCATATTCAACGGGTGTTTTGCGTTCGTAAATTAATCAGTTATTCTGCGCAAACATTGGCAGTAGAATGGCCTTACTGAAGAGCTCAGCAACTTTCATCGTGGCACCATCATAGGATGCCACCTTTCCAACAAGTCAGTTCGTCAAATTTCTGCCCTGCTAGAGCTGCCCCGGTCAACTGTAAGTGCTGTTAAATGTGAAGTGGAAACGTCTAGGAGCAACAACGGCTAAGCCTAGAAGCGGTAGGCCACACAACCTCACAGAACGGGACCGCTAGTGCTAAAAATCATCTGTCCTCGGTTGCAACACTCAGTACCGAGTTCCAAGCTGCTTCTGGAAGCAACGTCAGCACAATAACTGTTCACCGGGAGCTTCATGAAATGGGTTTCCATGGCTGAGCAGCCGCACACAAGCCTAAGATCACCATGAGCAATGCCAAGTTTCGGCTGGAGTGGTAGAAAGCTTGTCGCCATTGGACTCTGGAGCAGAGGAAACGTGTTCTCTGGTGTGATTAATCACGCTTCACCATCTGGCAGGCCGACTGACGAATCTGGGTTTGGCAGATGCCAGGAAAACGCTACCTGCCCGAATGCAAGTGCCAATTGTAAAGTTTGGTGGAGGAGGAATAATGGTCTGGGGTTGTTTTTCATTGTTCGGGCTAGGCCTCTTAGTTCCAGTGAAGGGAAATCTTAACGCTACAGCATACAATGACATTCTAGACGATTCTGTGCTTCCAACTTTGTGGCAACAGTTTGAGGAACGCCCTTTCCTGTTTCAGCATGACAATGCCCCCGTGCACAAAGCGAGGTCCATACAGAAATGGTTTGTCGAGATCGGTGTGAAAGAACTACACTGGCCTGCAGAGCCCTGACCTCAACCCCATTGAGCCCTAATCGCCCAGCATCAGTCGCCGCAGCAATGTTCCAACATCTAGTGGAAAGCCTTCCCAGAAGAGTGGAGGCTGTTATAGCAGCAAAGGGGGGACCAACTCCATATTAATGCCCATGATTTTGGAATGAGATGTTCGATGAGCGGGCGTCCACATACTTTTGGTCATGTAGTGTACATCAAAACACAATAATGTTGAAGTAAGGACCCAACTAATATCAACACTTAGATTTAGTTTTGGAGAAATTATTTTCTCATTTCTCTCCTTCATGAGGAATGAGGATAATGAAAGTTCACAGAAGTAACAAGTAAAGGTACCTAACAATTAGTTATAGTGTTTTTACTGAGATCAATTTGGGTTTATGAATTAAAACTTGAAAAATTTGTTTTTAAGTTTCCCCTATCAGCCTCCAGACCAATATCATTGTGAATAGGCTTAGAAGTTATTTCAAAGAGATAGCCAGCTGAAATAACACGGTGATTAAATGCATCAATGACGCCACTTTGAATTAATTTGTTGTGGCAGAGACGAGGAAGAACCCTCGGGGATTTGACATTCTTCCAGAATTTAGCTGGGTTCCCATTACAATCTGAAAGAGCGGTTACATAATAATCAGATGTAGCCTTTCTGATTTGTTTTACACAATGATTCCTCAGTCGCTTAAAAGCTTGCCAGTCCGGGCCTAAGCCTGTGTTCCTGGCCTTGTCCAAGCATCATCTCTGTTATGAATGACTTCTGATCATTCCGGAGTGTACCAGGCATTCCATCTACCTTTAACCCTTCATTAAATATATTTTTTAAAAAATGTCATTTAGCAGATGCTCTTATCCAGAGCGACTTACAGGAGCAATTAGGGTTAAGTGCCTTGCTCAAGGGCACATCGACAGATTTTTCACCTAGTCGGCTCGGGGATTAGAACCAGCGACCTTTCGGGTTACTGGCACAACGCTCTTAACCACTAAGCTACCCGCCGCCCCAAGGGCGCATGATTATCCACAATAGTATTGAAGACATCTGCAAAAAAAGGCTCAAAGCTAAATCAGGTTCAGGGATAGCTGAAACACAATCAAGGTCACTAAAATAAAGATCATGTAAAAAAGCCTTTTTCACACGAGGTTTAGATTTTTATATTCTCACGTCTCTAACACGAACTGGGCAATGGTCTCTAATGTCTTGGGGGAAGACACCAGTAGAAACATATTTCTCTGGTGATTTCGTTAAGATAAGATCAATCAGAGTTGACTTTGAAGGATCTTTAGGGTTGGGCCTTGTAGTCTTAGTCACCAGCTGGGTTAGGTATCGTTCAGTACAGTAGAGTAGAGTGGAGTCCTTTACTGAACTGTGATCTACTGTGCTCTACTGTACTGACCTGTGATCTACTGCGATGTACTGAACTGTGATCTACTGTACTGAACTGTGATCTACTGTACTGAACTGTGATCTACTGCGATGTACTGAACTGTGATTTACTGTACTGAACTATGATCTACTGTACTGAACTGTGACCTACTGCGATGTACTGAACTGTGATCTACTGTACTGAACTGTGATCTACTGTACTGAACTGTGATCTACTGCGATGTACTGAACTGTGATCTACTGTACTGAACTGTGATCTACTGCGATGTACTGAACTGTGATATACTGTGGTCTACTGTACTGTGCTCTACGGTGATCTACTGTGATCTACTGTACTGTGATCTACGGTGTGTGATCTACTGTAATAATATAAAATATCCATCATTATGCATTTCATATTTCTACCTTTGTGTACCTATTTAGGATACATCACCATGAAGAGAATGATATTATAGTATGAAAAATGTACGCACCCACTAACTGTAAGTGGCTCTGGATAAGAGCGTCTGCTAAATGACTCTCTAACTGTAAGTGGCTCTGGATAAGAGCGTCTGCTAAATGACTCTCTAACTGTAAGTGGCTCTGGATAAGAGCGTCTGCTAAATGACTCACTAACTGGAAGTGGCTCTGGATAAGAGCGTCTGCTAAATGACTCACTAACTGTAAGTGGCTCTGGATAAGAGCGTCTGCTAAATGACTCACTAACTGTAAATCGCTCTGGATAAGAGCGTCTGCTAAATGACTCACTAACTGTAAGTGGCTCTGGATAAGAGCGTCTGCTAAATGACTCACTAACTGTAAATCGCTCTGGATAAGAGCGTCTGCTAAATGACTCACTAACTGTAAGTGGCTCTGGATAAGAGCGTCTGCTAAATGACTCACTAACTGTAAGTGGCTCTGGATAAGAGCGTCTGCTAAATGACTCACTAACTGGAAGTGGCTCTGGATAAGAGCGTCTGCTAAATGACTCACTAACTGGAAGTGGCTCTGGATAAGAGCGTCTGCTAAATGACTCACTAACTGTAAGTGGCTCTGGATAAGAGCGTCTGCTAAATGACTCACTAACTGTAAGTGGCTCTGGATAAGAGTGTCTGCTAAATGACTCACTAACTGTAAGTCGCTCTGGATAAGAGCGTCTGCTAAATGACTCACTAACTGTAAGTGGCTCTGGATAAGAGCGTCTGCTAAATGACTCACTAACTGTAAGTGGCTCTGGATAAGAGCGTCTGCTAAATGACTCACTAACTGTAAGTCTCTCTGGATAAGAGCGTCTGCTAAATGACTCACTAACTGTAAGTCTCTCTGGATAAGAGCGTCTGCTAAATGACTCACTAACTGTAAGTGGCTCTGGATAAGAGCGTCTGCTAAATGACTCACTAACTGTAAGTGGCTCTGGATAAGAGCGTCTGCTAAATGACTCACTAACTGTGAGTCTCTCTGGATAAGAGCGTCTGCTAAATGACTCACTAACTGTAAGTGGCTCTGGATAAGAGCGTCTGCTAAATGACTCACTAACTGTAAATCGCTCTGGATAAGAGCGTCTGCTAAATGACTCACTAACTGTAAGTGGCTCTGGATAAGAGCGTCTGCTAAATGACTCACTAACTGTAAGTGGCTCTGGATAAGAGCGTCTGCTAAATGACTCACTAACTGTAAGTGGCTCTGGATAAGAGCGTCTGCTAAATGACTCACTAACTGGAAGTGGCTCTGGATAAGAGCGTCTGCTAAATGACTCACTAACTGTAAGTGGCTCTGGATAAGAGCGTCTGCTAAATGACTCACTAACTGTAAGTGGCTCTGGATAAGAGCGTCTGCTAAATGACTCACTAACTGTAAGTCGCTCTGGATAAGAGCGTCTGCTAAATGACTCACTAACTGTAAGTGTCTCTGGATAAGAGCGTCTGCTAAATGACTCACTAACTGTAAGTGGCTCTGGATAAGAGCGTCTGCTAAATGACTCACTAACTGTAAGTGGCTCTGGATAAGAGCGTCTGCTAAATGACTCACTAACTGTAAGTCTCTCTGGATAAGAGCGTCTGCTAAATGACTCACTAACTGTAAGTGGCTCTGGATAAGAGCGTCTGCTAAATGACTCACTAACTGGAAGTGGCTCTGGATAAGAGCGTCTGCTAAATGACTCACTAACTGTAAGTCGCTCTGGATAAGAGCGTCTGCTAAATGACTCACTAACTGTAAGTGGCTCTGGATAAGAGCGTCTGCTAAATGACTCACTAACTGGAAGTGGCTCTGGATAAGAGCGTCTGCTAAATGACTCACTAACTGGAAGTGGCTCTGGATAAGAGCGTCTGCTAAATGACTCACTAACTGTAAGTGGCTCTGGATAAGAGCGTCTGCTAAATGACTCACTAACTGGAAGTCTCTCTGGATAAGAGCGTCTGCTAAATGACTCACTAACTGTAAGTGGCTCTGGATAAGAGCGTCTGCTAAATGACTCACTAACTGTAAGTGGCTCTGGATAAGAGCGTCTGCTAAATGACTCACTAACTGTAAGTGGCTCTGGATAAGAGCGTCTGCTAAATGACTCACTAACTGTAAGTGGCTCTGGATAAGAGCGTCTGCTAAATGACTCACTAACTGTAAATCGCTCTGGATAAGAGCGTCTGCTAAATGACTCACTAACTGTAAGTGGCTCTGGATAAGAGCGTCTGCTAAATGACTCACTAACTGGAAGTGGCTCTGGATAAGAGCGTCTGCTAAATGACTCACTAACTGTAAGTCGCTCTGGATAAGAGCGTCTGCTAAATGACTCACTAACTGTAAGTGGCTCTGGATAAGAGCGTCTGCTAAATGACCCACTAACTGTAAGTGGCTCTGGATAAGAGCGTTCTGCTAAATGACTCACTAACTGTAAGTGGCTCTGGATAAGAGCGTTCTGCTAAATGACTCACTAACTGTAAGTGGCTCTGGATAAGAGCGTTCTGCTAAATGACCCACTAACTGTAAGTGGCTCTGGATAAGAGCGTCTGCTAAATGACTCACTAACTGTAAGTGGCTCTGGATAAGAGCGTCTGCTAAATGACTCACTAACTGTAAGTCGCTCTGGATAAGAGCGTCTGCTAAATGACTCACTACTGTTAGTGGCTCTGGATAAGAGCGTCTGCTAAATGACCCACTAACTGTAAGTGGCTCTGGATAAGAGCGTCTGCTAAATGACTCACTAACTGTAAGTCTCTCTGGATAAGAGCGTCTGCTAAATGACTCACTAACTGTAAGTCGCTCTGGATAAGAGCGTTCTGCTAAATGACTCACTAACTGTAAGTGGCTCTGAATAAGAGCGTCTGCTAAATGACTCACTACTGTTAGTGGCTCTGGATAAGAGCGTCTGCTAAATGACTCACTAACTGTAAGTGGCTCTGGATAAGAGCGTCTGCTAAATGACTCTCTAACTGTAAGTGGCTCTGGATAAGAGCGTCTGCTAAATGACTCACTAACTGTAGTGGCTCTGGATAAGAGCGTCTGCTAAATGACTCTCTAACTGTAAGTAGCTCTGGATAAGAGCGTCTGCTAAATGACTCACTAACTGTAAGTGGCTCTGGATAAGAGCGTTCTGCTAAATGACTCACTAACTGGAAGTGGCTCTGGATAAGAGCGTCTGCTAAATGACTCACTAACTGTAAGTGGCTCTGGATAAGAGCGTCTGCTAAATGACTCACTAACTGTAGTGGCTCTGGATAAGAGCGTCTGCTAAATGACTCTCTAACTGTAAGTGGCTCTGGATAAGAGCGTTCTGCTAAATGACTCACTAACTGGAAGTGGCTCTGGATAAGAGCGTCTGCTAAATGACTCACTAACTGTAAGTGGCTCTGGATAAGAGCGTCTGCTAAATGACTCACTAACTGGAAGTGGCTCTGGATAAGAGCGTTCTGCTAAATGACTCACTAACTGTAAGTGGCTCTGGATAAGAGCGTTCTGCTAAATGACTCACTAACTGTAAGTGGCTCTGGATAAGAGCGTCTGCTAAATGACTCACTAACTGTAAGTGGCTCTGGATAAGAGTGTCTGCTAAATGACTCACTAACTGGAAGTGGCTCTGGATAAGAGCGTCTGCTAAATGACTCACTAACTGTAAGTGGCTCTGGATGAGAGCATCTGCTAAATGACTCTCTAACTGTAAGTGGCTCTGGATAAGAGCGTCTGCTAAATGACTCACTAACTGTAAGTGGCTCTGGATAAGAGCGTCTGCTAAATGACTAAAAATATAAAAAATGTAAATAGTCATATCCATAATGATCCATATCTGTGTAGTGCAGATTAGGGACCCATGATAAAATTATGTTACCACAATTCTACTACCGGGCGTAAATCCACTCCACTGACTGTAGTTCAATAACCAACAGAGATGTTTTCAAACTAAGAGTGTCGTGTCATAGCTGACAACACATTCTTTCTGCAGACATCTTTGAATCTTGATCCGGAGCAGATATTTAACCCCTTACACTCGTGGAATTCGGCCTATATGGATTGGGCCAAATTCAAATGTTTCTAACAGAGGAAATGTAAACCATGACCATAGTAGCAATTGATAGAGAACAGTTTGGAGATGACGGGGAAATGATCAGACCGAAGGCGAGGACACAACAGGTCACCTGACACTAGACTGGATCCAGACATTACCACCGAAGGCGAGGACACAACAGGTCACCTGACACTAGACTGGATCCAGACATTACCACCGAAGGCGAGGACACAACAGGTCACCTGACACTAGACTGGATCCAGACATTACCACCGAAGGCGAGGGACACAACAGGTCACCTGACACTAGACTGGATCCAGACATTACCACCGAAGGCGAGGACACAACAGGTCACCTGACACTAGACTGGATCCAGACGTTACCACCGAAGGAGAGGACACAACAGGTCACCTGACACAAGACTGGATCCAGACATTACCACCGAAGGCGAGGACACAACAGGTCACCTGACACAAGACTGAATCCAGACATTACCACCGAAGGCGAGGACACAACAGGTCACCTGACACTAGACTGAATCCAGACATTACCACCGAAGGCGAGGACACAACAGGTCACCTGACACTAGACTGGATCCAGACATTACCACCGAAGGCGAGGACACATCAGGTCACCTGACACAAGACTGGATCCAGACATTACCACCGAAGGCGAGGACACAACAGGTCACCTGACACTAGACTGGATCCAGACATTACACTGATTTTATGTGCGTTTTAAATTTACTGTACTTTCCACAGCTTTTTTTGTCAATCAGAATATTCACTGACAGTTTTGAGTAGGTGCAACCTAAGAAGGGTTTGAGTGAGAGGTTTAACTGGCGTCTCCAAACTGCCGCACAGCTTCTGAGTAATAAATCAAAAGCTAGAATCCTTTATTTGAAACAATAAACACAGTGACCACCCCACCACTCTTTTGGTAATAAACTGAGGGATGGGGCTGGAGAAATGTATCAAATTCATAGACAGACCTATGGATGCAAGGAATGGCCATCCATGATATCAACATGATAGTTTGAACCATGTTTTGAGGCTATACAGTGTTTACATTTACATTGTTTCTAAACATTGGAGTAAAAAAAAGCTTATTTTGGGATCTGATGGGGTACTACAGTTGAACTAAGGTCATGAGGCATTTTAGAAGTTATATTCTTCAAGAAACAACGGCTATATATATATATATAATTAATTAAAATGTCAAAATATGGACGTAGCAACCGCAGATTGCCCCTTTGAAATCACACATCAGTTCAACAACTGCAGAGTTTGTGCCTCCGTTCTTAAGACAGTACTTACTGGTGTTAATCAGATCTCCTGTCTCCTCTTCCAATATGACAGTTATCTCTCCCTCTTTCTCCTCCTTCACTCTAAAAACTGCATCCTCCGCTATCTCCTCCTCCTCCTCTTTCACTGTAACATCCTCCTCCTCTTTCACTCTGAACGCGTCTTCCTCTTCTTTCACTGTAACGTCTTCCTCTTCTTCTTTCACGGTAACAGCTTCACCCTCTACTTCTTTCTTTACTGTGACATCCTCCTCTTCCTCCTCCTCTTTCACGACAACGTTCAGCCACAGACCCTCTTTCTCCGTCCAGCAGACCTCCTCTTCTTTAGCAGGAGGAGAGTAGCTTAGTGAACTCATGGTCGGGGATGTTAGCTAGCTAGTTAGCATTAGCGACTAGCCTATTGCTAGGCCAATTTATCAAGCCAGCTACCTGACTAATAACAACAAAGTAAATATGAAATTAAACGGGATAAATAGCTAGACAACAGGAGTGGGTTTAAAACACAGTGGCTAATATACCAGAAAGCGTCTAAAGAGCTTGAACGTTTCGGTTATGTTGGCTAGCAAGCTACGGAGGTGGCCGACGAGCTGCTGTTGTGCTCCTTCTTCTTCTTCTTCTTTGAGTTTTTATTGGCAGACCGCAACCAACCGAGAAGTGAATACACCGCCACCTACTGTACTGGAGTGAGGCCGGTCACGACCTTCCTTTACAACTATATACAGCCGTTACACATTCCAGTACCATGTTTCCCCGTCAATTTCAAAGAGGAATTCAATCCCGTATCCCATCCTAGACTACATAACTTCCTCCCTTCTATTCCCATTACTCTGGATGAGAGTGATTATTGGAAGAATCGAACTGCTCATGCAACGAGAACCGGAAGCGTCGACTCCTAGTGGAGGAGAGTGGACGACTGTAAGTAGAAATGTAAGCACAAACTTCTTTGGAAGACTGTTGTGGGGAAATGGAGGATAGGGAGAGGGTAGTGGGGCACAATGTGTAGATACAGCTCAGACTGCTATGGAAGGTTGAGTGGAAATAAATAATTCTCTCTACTATTATTCTGACATTTCACATCCTTAAAATAAAGTGGTGATCCTAACTGACCTAAGACAGGGCATTTTTACTAGGATTAAATGTCAGGAATTGTATAAAACTGAGTTTAAATGTATTTGGCTAAGGTGTATGTAAACTTCCGACTTCAACTGTACCGTAGAATCCCGTATTATCGGCATATTCAACAGCGTTTAAAGAAATATATTACCTTCAACAGTGTTACCTTGTGATCAAGCCTCCAATGTTTTGTGATTATTGGTGTCATAAAAATGTTAGCTAACGGGTTAGCAATTAGCAAGTTTGACATTTCATTGGAAATACTACCGTTATCAGCTTTTGATAAGCGGTTTAGCAAAAAAATACGTCCCGTATTATCGGCATACGGCCCCCAGTTATTGGCCACCTTACTATTTTGTTCAATTACAAGATATATCTGTTTAATTTTGTTGAAAAAAGAGACACCAACCACGTACCGGAAGTGTTTACTAGATAGTTGACTAGTTGGCTAGTCTTCCGGTAAAAAAATAATGACTTGCCTGTCAACTTATCATTGCGTAGCCCGGTGCGCCCTCCTGTGGACTCTTAAAAAATTGTTCTTCACCAACACATTCAGTGTTGTAACCAAATAAAATATGAGTACTGTATTAATAATTTACATCAAATAAAACTTTGTGCATTGACATAAAACAATGAAAACACTGTTGGAGTTTGTTGCAGAGATGCACTTGGAAAGTAAAGGAAGAAATACACAAGATGGGTTCAATAAATATATATATTATATTTTAGACATTTATTTTTTTTAACAAATAAATAATTTCATATGAACACAAACAAAACAAACAATTAAATCTCGACCTCCATCCCTATATTGTCACAAAAATCCCAATAATATTCCAGCTCCACCGCTACCTCTTGATCCCACTGCACACACCTGCAGTGGAACCAGTGCTGGCAGAAGTCACAGCACAACCCCATGGCACCTCGGATCTACACTCCTGAGAGGAGCTTGCAGGCGGATCACGCTCCCCGCAGCGAGCACAGCAGGTGGTGTCTTCTTTTATAAAAAATAAAATAATACAAATTGATTAATATGGTTTTGCAAAATGTAGAAGTCCTTCAACAACAATAGTAATTGATACAACTGAGAGAGCGAGGAAAAACAGATGATGAAGGACCTGAGAGCGGTGCCATGGGTGGAGTGACAGACGTGACCGGTGTAGCTTTTCTCTTCCTTTTCTGTGATGCAGTTTGAGAAAAAGTACTGTTAGACAGAGCATGTTTCATGAAAACCCTTTTCAACTTTTTTACATCAACACCTCTGGAGGAAGCCGCAGAGGTTTTGGAGGAGGTGGAGATGACTTGAGGGCTGGTGCTATGTACTGTAGATATGTAGAGAGATATATATATATATATTTGTTTTACATTGCTGTTTTATAAAACAGATAACAAACAGTCATTTTTTCGTTATTTAACATGTGTTTACCTGTGGAGGTGGCGGTATTCAAATTGCAGGGGGCAGGGACACCAGACGAGGCTGCTATGGTGGTGTGACCAGGGGAGACGGAGGAGGCAGTTGGTCCAGAGGAGGCCGTGTTGGCGGTGACAGACAGGGGAGACGGAGGAGGCAGTTGGTCCAGAGGAGGCCGTGTTGGTGGTGACAGACAGGGGAGACGGAGGAGGCAGTTGGTCCAGAGGAGGCCGTGTTGGTGGTGACAGACAGGGGAGACGGAGGAGGCAGTTGGTCCAGAGGAGGCCGTGTTGGCGGTGACAGACAGGGGAGACGGAGGAGGCAGTTGGTCCAGAGGAGGCCGTGTTGGCGGTGACAGACAGGGGAGACGGAGGAGGCTGTTGGTCCAGAGGAGGCTGTGTTGGTGGTGACAGACAGGGGAGACGGAGGAGGCTGTTGGTCCAGAGGAGGCTGTGTTGGTGGTGACAGACAGGGGAGACGGAGGAGGCAGTTGGTCCAGAGGAGGCCGTGTTGGCGGTGACAGACAGGGGAGACGGAGGAGGCAGTTGGTCCAGAGGAGGCCGTGTTGGCGGTGACAGACAGGGTGGGTGGTGTGCATTGGGGTGGTGGTGGACAAAACCGCCGACGATGGCTTGGAGGAGCTGGTGTTTGTAACAGTGGGGTTGAGGGGCCGACGACGGTGTGGTCGGGAGAGTAGGCATGTGGCCTTCTGCAGCTGGGGACTCCGGCGGCTCCTACAGGTGTTGCACACTGGGAGGCACTGGCAGTGGTGATGCAGCTGTCAGGAGTGGTTCCAGCAGGGGGTCCAGCAGAGGCGATGGCGTCAATGGTCTCATCCATGGCAGCCCTCTCCTGTGCCCTCTGTGTTCTGAGGGCTGCCCGACGCTCTTTCTCCTCTCCTTCTCACCCCTCTCCTGCCACCGGCGCGTGTATTCCTCCCCGGTGAGGCACGTGGCGACCACAGGGAGTCTTCTGTATCGGTCCAGCCGATACTTCAGGACAGTAAGGATGTGCCCCAGGTCCTTCGCTATCAGCCCCCCCCCCTCTATTAGGGGGTGCTCTTCTAGAGCTTGGGATAGGACTGGAGCAGCGGCTGGGACTGGGGCAGGGGCTGAGGGTCCTCCTGCGGTCGCTGGGGAGGAGGTGCTGATGGATGGCACAGTGCTGCTGGTTCCAGTAGAGGCGGTGTTGGGACCCGGTAGGGTCCGAGACGGCATTAAACGGGACCCTTCAATGGCTGAAGGGTCAAAAAGGGAAGAGGCCACACTTCTTAAACCCTTCCACCACATAGCGCATGTCCTTGCATCGCTGGTACGAGTAGCGGAATACTCTGGCAAATTCTGATTTGTTTACCATGTAAGAGTGGTCAAAATGGCTAAGGTCTCCAGCTACCTTGGAGAACTCAGCCTTTAAAAGGGCCAAAGTATGCCACGTCCAGCGGCTGCAGTGTGGTGGAAGACAAAGAAGCATAACCCCTTCCCTTAGTGCCGCCGCGAGCACCACCGGGTCCATGTGGCTCTTGTGCCCATCGAAGAGGAGAAGGAGAGGGCGCTCCTTCACTGCATGCTTAATGAAGTGCAGAAACCACTTCCTGAACAGGTCCCCGTCAATGTAGCCACCGCTAGCCAAGGCTTGGGGGGGGGGGGACGGGGGGCCTCCCAGTGTGTAGTGGCCACCGGGGAAACACTTGGGGTAGATGATAAAGGGGGGGACGGGGGACGGGGGACGGGGGGGGGGGGACGTCCTCCCCAGCTGCGTTGAAGCAGGCCAGCACTGTGATGTGCTCCTTGGTCCCCGGAGCCTGCTGGTACACGTGTTTTGCGGCCCGGGGAGCCAGCACTTTGTGCCTGCTCTGGTCGCTACGAAACCCAGACTCATCGCAGTTATAGATTTGTCCGTGTTTCTCCCTCAACCCACTCTCCTCCAAGTGCTTCTCATAAGAAGTGAAGAAGGTGTCCATCGTCGGACGTGTGGCACACTCAGCTCTCCCCCCGTCCTGGGTGTCCGGCCTCCTCACGCGCAGGTTCTCGTGGCTCCTCCTGAACATTTCCCACCACCGCTTCCCCAGTGGCGGGATTGTTTCCCCTGGGTGCCGAAACCTACAATAGAATAGAATATATAATTGTCCATCCAGGATGAAAATGTTGGTTTTGGCATTACCATACACATCCACATTTACATCACACACATTGAGAACAGTCAGTCCACCAATCTACATACATAAATACAGAGAACACCAAATACCTGCGTATTTTGTCGGCGTATTTCATCAGCCTCTGTCTGGTGAAGGGGAACCCATGGCTGGCCCAGTAGATACAGTACTGCACCAGAGAATTTTCATCCTCTGATGCAAGCAATGTGGGTGGTCCACTGCGACAACCATGGGTCACAGGGCCGCTCAGCCTGTCCGCCAGGGTCTGCCGAGGTACACCATGCACCTTGGTAGATAAGAAAAGAAAACTGTTACTAGCAGATAAAATTCACATACACATGGTAATCTCCTAAAAACAAAAAGATGCCTAACCTTGGCAGCCTGGCGGATAGCCTTCCCTGCCCCGCAGTCCTCCATGGCATGGAACATGTCCTCCTCACTCCACTGCTTCCTCTTGACTTTCTCCGTGCTGCAGTGGTAAATACATGTAGCTAAATAACTTGGCATACTATACACATTTTAGACAGATAACTCAATCTGAATATGTATAAACATTTACATTTCAAAGCTAAGGCATTGAAAGGTGATGATGAAAGTTTTCACAATAACTGAAAGTGTACCCACGTTTTTTGTTTGATGTTATCTGTAATGAAAATTAGTGTACCAATTAGTGTAATATTACAGTTTGATGCACACATTGTAACATTTGACTAAATACTGCCTCTATGTAGCTGTTGTAAGATGAAACATAGCCAACAGTGATAGGTGTCAAAAAGTTCATGGTTCAAAGTTCCAAATACATTTTTGCAGATTGTGCAAAACGCCTCCGTCAGAGGACTCCCAATTTTGATATGGTAAAGCTTGACAACATGCAGCTGTTTTCGTGATATGTATTATCTAACGCTGACAATTTCTTTCCTTTTTGCTTACTTAGCAGTTCTATCAACATTTAGCAACTAAGATAGCAACATTAGAAAATCCGTTAGCTATATTTCAGAGGTTAAAAAGTTGGATATTCAATTAGGTGTGGTCTGTCGCGCAGTCGAATTTTACAATATGCAGCGTGTTCCGCAAAATGTGTACATATAACTTTTTTGAAAACGCTCAAAACCTAACTTAACTTACATAAATTGCACTGAAAATCGGTGGTTAGCTAGCTAAAAGGGTGTCATTAGTCACAAAACGTACCGTTATTTTTCAGTCCATTTAAATGTTGAGCTCGAGGTGATTCAGTCCTCCAACGGCTAGAGTGTCCGAGGTTAGGGGGTGTCCGATGTTTGGGGAAAATTAGCTAGATAGCTTACGAGCTAACTGTAGCTATCTATATGCTAACAGCAGCTAGTTAAACTAGCTAGCTAGATTACATTCAATTCGGCTCCACTGTGGCTAGCTAGCTCTCTCACTAACATTATCTAGCTAGCCAAGCTAAACTCAAGTCTATTGTAAATCTAACCTAGCTAGCTATTTTAGATACTGACCAGACAGACCCCTTCAAACACGGAGCCTGGTGCGGTTGCTAGGTGATTTCTGACTGCTTCTTCTTCTTCTTCTTCAATGAGGTTTAACGGCGGTTGGCATCCATTTTGTTGCATTACCGCCACCTACTAGACTGGAGTATAACTCCCTTATATTTTGCTTAAAAAATTAAATTAAGGCTTTGAACTTTCCGTGGTTCAATAGAGTGGGCACCGGTTCTCCCCTCCCCCGATTCATATACAGTCATTGGTGGACTCGGCGGTTCGCCTTCAAAATAAAAAAAACTCCCATCACTGAAAGTGATGTAAACGGATACAAAATAGTGAAATCGTGCCAGATTTGGACTAGATAATGCTAAACGAGGTTGGAATGTTGTTATATAAATTCAACAAAAAGGGACAATAATTAGTTAATACATTAAACTTCAGAATTGCGTTGAGGGCTTATTTTTGACTGTACAGCCTTATCTACAGTATGGATTCTGGATCAATGAAACGGGGGTATCAGTCTACTCAGTGACATCATCAGAACACAGCTGTGAAGAGTTTTCACAAATATTTCCTTCGTAGCTCTTATTGAGGTAAGTCTCCTTTCTAGACCAGCGTTCATATTGCACTGTACAGCCTTATTGATTATGTTAGGGGCTAGATCAGCTTTCATATTGCACTGTACAGCCTTATTGATTATGTTAGGGGATAGATCAGCTTTCATATTGCACTGTACAGCCTTATTGATTATGTTAGGGGATAGATCAGCTTTCATATTGCACTGTACAGCCTTATTGATTATGTTAGGGGATAGATCAGCTTTCATATTGCACTGTACAGCCTTATTGATTATGTTAGGGGATAGATCAGCTTTCATATTGCACTGTACAGCCTTATTGATTATGTTAGGGGGTAGATCAGCTTTCATATTGCACTGTACAGCCTTATTGATTATGTTAGGGGCTAGATCAGCTTTCATATTGCACTGTACAGCCTTATTGATTATGTTAGGGGCTAGATCAGCTTTCATATTGCACTGTACAGCCTTATTGATTATGTTAGGGGATAGATCAGCTTTCATATTGCACTGTACAGCCTTATTGATTATGTTAGGGGATGGATCAGCTTTCATATTGCACTGTACAGCCTTATTGATTATGTTAGGGGGTAGATCAGCTTTCATATTGCACTGTACAGCCTTATTGATTATGTTAGGGGATGGATCAGCTTTCATATTGCACTGTACAGCCTTATTGATTATGTTAGGGGATGGATCAGCTTTCATATTGCACTGTACAGCCTTATTGATCATGTTAGGGGGTAGATCAGCTTTCATATTGCAAATAGATTGTGGCTTCCATCAATGTAATTGTATGCATAATTTTCAATCCCCCATATATTTTCTTGTAAATATATACAGTACCAGTCAAAAGTTTGGACACACCTACTCATTCAAGGGTTTTTCTTAATTTTTAGTCGCACTAAGTCCAAACCAGAAGGGATGGCGTATAGCTACACATGCGGACATTGTAGAATAATAGTGAAGACATCAAAACTATGAAATAACACATATGGAATCATGTAGTAACCAATAAAGTGTTAAACAAATCTAAATATATTTTATATTTGAGATTCTTCAAAGTAGCCACCCTTTGCCTTGATGACAGCTTTACACACTCTTGGCATTCTCTCAACCAGCTTCACCTGGAATGCTTTTCCAACAGTCTTGAAGGAGTTCCCACATATGCTGAGCACTTGTTGGCTGCTTTTCCTTCACTCTGCGGTCCGACTCATCCCAAACCATCTCAATTGGGTTGAGGTCGGGGGATTGTGGAGGCCAGGTCATCTGATGCAGCACTCCATCACTCTCCTTCTTGGTCAAATAGCCCTTACATAGCCTGGAGGTGTGTTGGGTCATTGTCCTGTTGAAAAACAAATGATAGTCCCACTAAGCCCAAACCAGATGGGATGGCGTATCGCTGCAGAATGCTGTGGTAGCCATGCTGGTTAAGTGTGCCTTGAATTCTAAATAAATCACAGACAGTGTCACCAGCAAAGCACCCCCACACCATAACACCTCCTCCTCCATGCTTCACGGTGGGAACCACACATGCGGAGATCATCCGTTCACCCACACCGCGTCTCACAAAGACACAGCGGTTGGAACCAAAAATCTCCAATTTGGACTCCAGACCAAAGGACAGATTTCCACCGGTCTAATGTCCATTGCTCGTGTTTCTTGGCCCAAGCAGGTCTCTTCTTCTTATTGGTGTCCTTTAGTAGTGGTTTATTTGCAGCAATTCGACCATTTAGACCTGATTCACACAGTCCCCTCTGAACGGTTGATGTTGAGATGTGTCTGTTACTTGAACTCTGTGAAGCATTTATTTGGGCTGCAATTTCTGAGGCTGGTAACTCTAATGAACTTATCCTCTGCAGCAGAGCTAACTCTGGGTCTTCCATTCCTGTGGCGGTCCTCATGAGAGCCAGTTTCATCATAGCGCTTGATGGTTTTTGCGACTGCACTTAAAGAAACTTTCAAAGTTCATGACATTTTCCCGTATAGACTGACTTTCATGTGTTAAAGTAATGATGGACTGTCATTTCTCTTTGCTTATTTGAGCTGTTCTTGCCATAATATGGATTTGGTATTTTACCAAATAGGGCTATCTTCTGTATACCCCCCCCACACCCCACCTTGTCACAACACAACTGATTGGCTAAAACGCATTAAGAAGGAAAGTATTCCACTAATTAACTTTTAAGAAGACACCTGTTAATTGAAATGCATTCCTTAATTATTTTCCCCTAACTCTACCTTCCCTAATTGGAGTTAACTAATGAACAACAACACTTAAGCTTCCAGCTTATACATACTATATACATTTTACAGACACAGTTTGTCTTACATTAGTTATCTTTTGTTAGTTTTTATATATTTTTTGATTTTTTTTTTTTATACTTAAAAAAATATATATTATATATACATATATAATATACATATTGGACGGATAAGAGACATATTGGACGGATAAGAGACATATTGGACTGATAGGAGACATATTGGACGGATATGAGACATATTGGACTGATATGAGACATATTGGACGGATATGAGACATATTGGACTGATAAGAGACATATTGGACTGATAAGAGACATATTGGACTGATAAGAGACATATTGGACTGATAAGAGACATATTGGACTGATAAGAGACATATTGGACGGATAAGAAACATATTGGACTGATAAGAGACATATTTGACTGATAAGAGACATATGACAGATAAGAGACATATTATTGAACTGATAAGAGACATATTGATTGATGAGACATTGGACGGATAAGAGACATATTGAACAGATAAGAGACATATTGGACTGATAAGAGACATATTGGACTGATAAGAGACATATTGGACGGATAAGAGACATATTGGATTGATGAGACATATTGGATTGATGAGAGACATATTGGACTGATAAGAGACATATTGGACGGATAAGAGACATATTGAACTGATAAGAGACATATTGGACTGATAAGAGACATATTGGACGGATAAGAGACATATTGGACGGATAAGAGACATATTGAACTGATAAGAGACATATTGGACTGATAAGAGACATATTGGACGGATAAGAGACATATTGGACGGATAAGAGACATATTGGACTGATATGAGACATATTGGACGGATAAGAGACATATTGGACTGATAAGAGACATATTGGAGGGATAAGAGACATATTGGACGGATAAGAGACATATTGAACTGATAAGAGACATATTGGAGGGATAAGAGACATATTGGAGGGATAAGAGACATATTGGACGGATAAGAGACATATTGGACGGATAAGAGACATATTGGACTGATAAGTCCCTCGCTCCTCAGTGTTGATTTCAGCCTGTCCATTTTGTGATGGGAAATCCCTATTCAAAGATATTGCCAATGGACACTGTCCAACTGCAGCATATTACAATTTACCATCACGAATTGGACATGCAGTTAAAGGGCTTACACTAATAAAGTCCACCATGGGGACACTGTACAGTACACATACACTATCAGTACAGTCCTTGGACTGTTTTTGATGACTCTGAGCAATGACACATGAACTGTTCAATGTGCGGTCTATCAGCGGTGTCTCCTGATTGACAACGACATGTCCATGACACATGCACTGTATGAGTCAAAAGACACTCAGACAATATGCAATTCAATGCTGACTCAGGATACTGTTTAGACCTTTCAACAGTCTGAAATTAACACAACACAGGGGAGAACTATTAACAATATATTTTATTGAATAATCTAAACAAGAGAAATCAAATGAAATGATTGAACGTAAATATAATAAATGACTTGTAAGAATGTGTGTGTCAACTCTGCTGTTATGATGTCTCCATCAGGAGTCTGAATCAACAACCTGTGTGTATCAGCTGTTCTGATGTCTCCCAACTGGCTGTCAGACGGCTCCCCTCCTTCCAACTGGCTGTCAGACGGCTCCCCTCCTTCCAACTGGCTGTCAGACGGCTCCCCTCCTTCCAACTGGCTGTCAGACGGCTCCCCTCCTTCCAACTGGCTGTCAGACGGCTCCCCTCCTTCCAACTGGCTGTCAGACGGCTCCCCTCCTTCCAACTGGCTGTCAGACGGCTCCCCTCCTTCCAACTGGCTGTCAGACGGCTCCCCTCCTTCCAACTGGCTGTCAGACGGCTGCCCTCCTTCCAACTGGCTGTCAGACGGCTCCCCTCCTTCCAACTGGCTGTCAGACGGCTCCCCTCCTTCCAACTGGCTGTCAGATGGCTCCCCTCGTCCAGCTTCTTTCTCCTTGAGTCTGTTTTGAGTCGGGCTTTAGGGGACCTCAGCCGCTTCATACCCTGCAACGTGACAATGGGGGAGGCGAGCGGCGACATGCTCTTTAGTTTGAGGAGGACTGACGGTGGCCACCATACGGCGCCTGAGGATCATCTGCTTGTTCTTGACTGTTACATGGTGTACAAGCGCTATCTTTTGTAATCTAACGTGTTGTCAAGGAATAGCTTCTCTTACTAGAGGTTGTCTGGCCGTCCGTTCCTCCTCTTCCCCGGCGGACGTGGCAGACTCCTGGTGCTGCACCTTGGTCTCTTCAGGGGTGGTGCTCCGGACGTGGCAGACTCCTGGTGCTGCACCTTGGTCTCTTCAGGGGTGGTGCTCCGCTCGGAGAGGGAGTTGTCCTCTCTCGCCTGGAGGTGAGGGATGGTTCTCTGAGCCGACCGTGGTTCTCTGAGCCGACCGTGGTTCTCTGAGCCGACCGTGGTTCTCTGAGCCGACCGTGGTTCTCTGAGCCGACCGTGGTTCTCTGAGCCGACCGTGGTTCTCTGAGCCGACCGTGGTTCTCTGAGCCGACCGTGGTTCTCTGAGCCGACCGTGGTTCTCTGAGCCGACCGTGGTTCTCTGAGCCGACCGTGGTATCTTTCAACGGCGCCTCGAGGAGGACACTGGTTTCGCTGGCTTGGGACGGATCTAAGTTGTCTGCCATCTGGATGTCGCGGCGCATGAAGTTGGCCAGACTTTCCCTGTCGGCGTTCTGGAGTACATTTTTGACCTGTAAGACACAAGCAAACAAGACACATGAATAAAGATGATATTAGTCATTCATCCTTTTCAGACAGCCATGGAATAGGATCTATTTCCATTCCCATCTAATCTGATTTAGGGCTTTGGGGACGTCCCATCTCCTTCCACACCTCCCTCATGTAGACAGGAAGGTTCCCATCTAATCTGATTTAGGGTTTTGGGGAAGTCCCATCTCCTTCCACACCTCCCTCATGTAGACAGGAAGGGTCTAGAGCTGAGTGTTTGTTGAATTGAAAACTAAGTGCTGGGCCTTTCTTTCCTCCTGCGAGGCGGTGCTTGAATTTTTTGGAAGTGTGAAAACCAAGTGTCCTCCCTCCTTGGTCAGTGACATCTGGACCATGGTCGGAATTTGTTTTGTGTTTCCCACCTATTAGAAATGAACAACCACACATTACGCTGCGGTGCCTGGAATCGTTTTCCCAACCAACCAACCACACATTACGCTGCGGTGCCTGGAGTCGTTTCCCCAACCAACCAACCACACATTACGCTGCGGTGCCTGGAGTCGTTTCCCCAACCAACCAACCACACATTACGCTGCGGTGCCTGGAGTAGTTTCCCCAACCAACCAACCACACATTACGCTGCGGTGCCTGGAGTCGTTTCCCCAACCAACCAACCACACATTACGGCTGCGGTGCCTGGAGTCGTTTCCCCAACCAACCAACCACACATTACGCTGCGGTGCCTGGAGTCGTTTCCCCAACCAACCAACCACACATTACGCTGCGGTGCCTGGAGTCGTTTCCCCAACCAACCAACCACACATTACGCTGCGGTGCCTGGAGTCGTTTCCCCAACCAACCAACCACACATTACGCTGCGGTGCCTGGAGTCGTTTCCCCAACCAACCAACACACATTACGCTGCGGTGCCTGGAGTCGTTTCCCCAACCAACCAACCACACTTACGCTGCGGTGCCTGGAGTCGTATCCCCAACCAACCAACCACACATTACGCTGCGGTGCCTGGAGTCGTTTCCCCAACCAACCAACCACACATTACGCTGCGGTGCCTGGAGTCGTTTTCCCCAACCAACCAACCACACATTACGCTGCGGTTGCCTGGAGTCGTTTCCCCAACCAACCAACCACACATTACGCTGCGGTGCCTGGAGTCGTTTCCCCAACCAACCAACACACATTACGCTGCGGTGCCTGGAGTCGTTTTCCAACCAACCAACCACACATTACGCTGCGGTGCCTGGAGTCGTTTACCCAACCAACCAACCACACATTACGCTGCGGTGCCTGGAGTCGTTTCCCCAACCAACCAACCACACATTACGCTGCGGTGCCTGGAGTCGTTTCCCCAACCAACCACACATTACGCTGCGGTGCCTGGAGTCGTTTCCCCAACCAACCAACCACACATTACGCTGCGGTGCCTGGAGTCGTTTCCCCAACCAACCAACCACACATTACGCTGCGGTGCCTGGAGTCGTTTCCCCAACCAACCAACCACACATTACGCTGCGGTGCCTGGAGTCGTTTCCCCAACCAACCAACCACACATTACGCTGCGGTGCCTGGAGTCGTTTCCCCAACCAACCAACCACATTACGCTGCGGTGCCTGGAGTCGTTTCCCCAACCAACCAACCACACATTACGCTGCGGTGCCTGGAGTCGTTTCCCCAACCAACCAACCACACATTACGCTGCGGTGCCTGGAGTCGTTTCCCCAACCAACCAACCACAATTTACGCTGCGGTGCCTGGAGTCGTTTCCCCAACCAACCAACCACACATTACGCTGCGGTGCCTGGAGTCGTTTCCCCAACCAACCAACCACACATTACGCTGCGGTGCCTGGAGTCGTTTCCCCAACCAACCAACCACACATTACGCTGCGGTGCCTGGAGTCGTTTCCCCAACCAACCAACCACACATTACGCTGCGGTGCCTGGAGTCGTTTCCCCAACCAACCAACCACACATTACGCTGCGGTGCCTGGAGTTGTTTCCCCAACCAACCAACCACATTACGCTGCGGTGCCTGGAGTCGTTTCCCCAACCAACCAACCACACATTACGCTGCGGTGCCTGGAGTCGTTTCCACAACCAACCAACCACACATTACGCTGCGGTGCCTGGAGTCGTTTCCCCAACCAACCAACCACACATTACGCTGCGGTGCCTGGAGTCGTATCCCCAACCAACCAACCACACATTACGCTGCGGTGCCTGGAGTCGTTTCCCCAACCAACCAACCACACATTACGCTGCGGTGCCTGGAGTCGTTTCCCCAACCAACCAACCACACATTACGCTGCGGTGCCTGGAGTCGTTTCCCCAACCAACCAACCACACATTACGCTGCGGTGCCTGGAGTCATTTCCCCAACCAACCAACCAACCACACATTACGCTGCGGTGCCTGGAGTCGTTTCCCCAACCAACCAACCACACATTACGCTGCGGTGCCTGGAGTCGTTTCCCCAACCAACCAACCACACATTACGCTGCGGTGCCTGGAGTCGTTTCCCCAACCAACCAACCACACATTACGCTACGGTGCCTGGAGTCTTTTCCCCAACCAACCAACCACACATTACGCTGCGGTGCCTGGAGTCGTTTCCCCAACCAACCAACCACACATTACGCTGCGGTGCCTGGAGTCGTTTCCCCAACCAACCAACCACACATTACGCTGCGGTGCCTGGAGTCGTTTCCCCAACCAACCAACCACAATTTACGCTGCGGTGCCTGGAGTCGTTTCCCCAACCAACCAACCACATTACGCTGCGGTGCCTGGAGTCGTTTCCCCAACCAACCAACCACACATTACGCTGCGGTGCCTGGAGTCGTTTCCCCAACCAACCAACCACACATTACGCTGCGGTGCCTGGAGTCGTTTCCCCAACCAACCAACCACACATTACGCTGCGGTGCCTGGAGTCGTTTTCCCAACCAACCAACCACACATTACGCTGCGGTGCCTGGAGTCGTTTCCCCAACCAACCAACCACACATTACGCTGCGGTGCCTGGAGTCGTTTCACAACCAACCAACCACACATTACGCTGCGGTGCCTGGAGTCGTTTCCCCAACCAACCAACCACACATTACGCTCGCGGTGCCTGGAGTCGTTCCCCAACCAACCAACCACACATTACGCTGCGGTGCCTGGAGTCGTTTCCCCAACCAACCAACCACACATTACGCTGCGGTGCCTGGAGTCGTTTCCCCAACCAACCAACCACACATTACGCTGCGGTGCCTGGAGTCGTTTCCCAACCAACCAATCACACATTACGCTGCGGTGCCTGGAGTCGTTCCCCAACCAACCAACCACACATTACGCCGCGGTGCCTGGAGTCGTATCCCCAACCAACCAACCCACATTACGCTGCGGTGCCTGGAGTCGTATCCCCAACCAACCAACCACACATTACGCTGCGGTGCCTGGAGTCGTTTCCCCAACCAACCAACCACACATTACGCTGCGGTGCCTGGAGTCGTTTCCCCAACCAACCAACCACACATTACGCTGCGGTGCCTGGAGTCGTTTCCCCAACCAACCAACCACACATTACGCTGCGGTGCCTGGAGTCGTTTCCCCAACCAACCAACCACACATTACGCTGCGGTGCCTGGAGTCGTTTTCCCCAACCAACCAACCACACATTACGCTGCGGTGCCTGGAGTCGTTTCCCCAACCAACCAACACACATTACGCTGCGGTGCCTGGAGTCGTTTCCCCAACCAACCAACCACACATTACGCTGCGGTGCCTGGAGTCGTTTCCCCAACCAACCAACCACACATTACGCTGCGGTGCCTGGAGTCGTTTCCACAACCAACCAACCACACATTACGCTGCGGTGCCTGGAGTCGTTTCCCCAACCAACCAACCACACATTACGCTGCGGTGCCTGGAGTCGTATCCCCAACCAACCAACCACATTACGCTGCGGTGCCTGGAGTCGTTTCCCCAACCAACCAACCACACATTACGCTGCGGTGCCTGGAGTCGTTTCCCCAACCAACCAACCACACATTACGCTGCGGTGCCTGGAGTCGTTTCCCCAACCAACCAACCACACATTACGCTGCGGTGCCTGGAGTCGTTTCCCCAACCAACCAACCAACCACACATTACGCTGCGGTGCCTGGAGTCTTTTCCCCAACCAACCAACCACACATTACGCTGCGGTGCCTGGAGTCGTTTCCCCAACCAACCAACCACACATTACGCTGCGGTGCCTGGAGTCGTTTCCCCAACTAACCAACCACACATTACACTGCGGTGCCTGGAGTCGTTTCCCCAACCAACCAACCACACATTACGCTGCGGTGCCTGGAGTCGTTTCCCCAACCAACCAACCACACATTACGCTACGGTGCCTGGAGTCGTTTCCCCCAACCAACCAACACATTACGCTGCGGTGCCTGGAGTCGTTTCCCCAACCAACCACACATTACGCTGCGGTGCCTGGAGTCGTTTCCCCAACCAACCAACCACACATTACGCTGCGGTGCCTGGAGTCGTTTCCCCAACCAACCAACCACACATTACGCTGCGGTGCCTGGAGTCGTTTCCACAACCAACCAACCACACATTACGCTGCGGTGCCTGGAGTCGTTTCCACAACCAACCAACCACATTACGCTGCGGTGCCTGGAGTCGTTTCCCCAACCAACCAACACACATTACGCTGCGGTGCCTGGAGTCGTTTCCCCAACCAACCAACCACACATTACGCTGCGGTGCCTGGAGTCGTTTCCCCAACCAACCAACCACACATTACGCTGCGGTGCCTGGAGTCGTTTCCCCAACCAACCAACCACACATTACGCTACGGTGCCTGGAGTCGTATCCCCAACCAACCAACCACACATTACGCTGCGGTGCCTGGAGTCGTTTTCCCAACCAACCAACCACACATTACGCTGCGGTGCCTGGAGTCGTTTCCCCAACCAACCAACCACACATTACGCTGCGGTGCCTGGAGTCGTTTCCACAACCAACCAACCACACATTACGCTGCGGTGCCTGGAGTCGTTTCCCCAACCAACCAACCACACATTACGCTGCGGTGCCTGGAGTCGTTTCCCCAACCAACCAACCACACATTACGCTGCGGTGCCTGGAGTCGTTTCCCCAACCAACCAACCACACATTACGCTGCGGTGCCTGGAGTCGTTTCCCCCAACCAACCAACCACACATTACGCTGCGGTGCCTGGAGTCGTTTCCCCAACCAACCAATCACACATTACGCTGCGGTGCCTGGAGTCGTTTCCCCAACCAACCAACCACACATTACGCTGCGGTGCCTGGAGTCGTATCCCCAACCAAACAACACACATTAGGCTGCGGTGCCTGGAGTCGTTTCCCCAACCAACCAACCACACATTACGCTGCGGTGCCTGGAGTCGTTTCCCCAACCAACCAACCACATTACGCTGCGGTGCCTGGAGTCGTTTCCCAACCAACCAACCACATTACGCTGCGGTGCCTGGAGTCGTTTCCCCAACCAACCAACCACACATTACGCTGCGGTGCCTGGAGTCGTTTCCCCAACCAACCAACCACACATTACGCTCATGTGCCTGGAGTCGTTTCCCCAACCAACCAACACACATTACGCTGCGGGTGCCTGGAGTCGTTTCCCCAACCAACCAACCACACATTACGCTGCGGTGCCTGGAGTCGTTTCCACAACCAACCAACCACACATTACGCTCGGTGCCTGGAGTCGTTTCCCCAACCAACCAACCACACATTACGCTGCGGTGCCTGGAGTCGTATCCCCAACCAACCAACCACATTACGCTGCGGTGCCTGGAGTCGTTTCCCCAACCAACCAACCACACATTACGCCGCGGTGCCTGGAGTCGTTTCCCCAACCAACCAACACACATTACGCTGCGGTGCCTGGAGTCGTTTCCCCAACCAACCAACCACACATTACGCTGCGGTGCCTGGAGTCGTTTCCCCAACCAACCAACCAACCACACATTACGCTGCGGTGCCTGGAGTCGTTTCCCCAACCAACCAACCACACATTACGCTGCGGTGCCTGGAGTCGTTTCCCCAACCAACCAACCACACATTACGCTGCGGTGCCTGGAGTCGTTTCCCCAACCAACCAACCACACATTACGCTGCGGTGCCTGGAGTCTTTTCCCCAACCAACCAACCACACATTACGCTGCGGTGCCTGGAGTCGTTTCCCCAACCAACCAACCACACATTACGCTGCGGTGCCTGGAGTCGTTTCCCCAACCAACCAACCACATTACGCTGCGGTGCCTGGAGTCGTTTCCCCAACCAACCAACCACAATTTACGCTGCGGTGCCTGGAGTCGTTTCCCCAACCAACCAACCACACATTACGCTGCGGTGCCTGGAGTCGTTTCCCCAACCAACCAACCACACATTACGCTGCGGTGCCTGGAGTCGTTTCCCAACCAACCAACCACATTACGCTGCGGTGCCTGGAGTCGTTTCCCCAACCAACCAACCACATTACGCCGCGGTGCCTGGAGTCGTTTCCCCAACCAACCACACATTACGCTGCGGTGCCTGGAGTCGTTTCCCCAACCAACCAACCACACATTACGCTGCGGTGCCTGGAGTCGTTTCCCCAACCAACCAACCACACATTACGCTGCGGTGCCTGGAGTCGTTTCCACAACCAACCAACCACACATTACGCTGCGGTGCCTGAGTCGTTTCCCCAACCAACCAACCACATTACGCTGCGGTGCCTGGAGTCGTTTCCCCAACCAACCAACCACACATTACACTGCGGTGCCTGGAGTCGTTTCCCAACCAACCAACCACACATTACGCTGCGGTGCCTGGAGTCGTTTCCCCAACCAACCAACCAAACATTACGCTGCGGTGCCTGGAGTCGTATCCCCAACCAACCAACCACACATTACGCTGCGGTGCCTGGAGTCGTTTTCCCAACCAACCAACCACATTACGCTGCGGTGCCTGGAGTCGCTTTCCCCAACCAACCAACCACATTACGCTGCGGTGCCTGGAGTCGTTTCCACAACCAACCAACCACACATTACGCTGCGGTGCCTGGAGTCGTTTCCCCAACCAACCAACCACACATTACGCTGCGGTGCCTGGAGTCGTTTCCCCAACCAACCAACCACACATTACGCTGCGGTGCCTGGAGTCGTTTCCCCAACCAACCAACCACACATTACGCTGCGGTGCCTGGAGTCGTTTCCCCAACCAACCAACCACACATTACGCTGCGGTGCCTGGAGTCGTTTCCCCAACCAACCAATCACACATTACGCTGTGGTGCCTGGAGTCGTTTCCCCAACCAACCAACCACACATTACGCTGCGGTGCCTGGAGTCGTATCCCCAACCAACCAACCACACATTACGCTGCGGTGCCTGGAGTCGTTTCCCCAACCAACCAACCACACATTACGCTGCGGTGCCTGGAGTCGTTTCCCCAACCAACCAACCACACATTACGCTGCGGTGCCTGGAGTCGTTTCCCCAACCAACCAACACACATTACGCTGCGGTGCCTGGAGTCGTTTCCCCAACCAACCAACCACACATTACGCTGCGGTGCCTGGAGTCGTTTCACCAACCAACCAACCAACCACACATTACGCTGCGGTGCCTGGAGTCGTTTCCCCAACCAACCAACCACACATTACGCTGCGGTGCCTGGAGTCGTTTCCCCAACCAACCAACCAACCACACATTACGCTGCGGTGCCTGGAGTCGTTTCCCCAACCAACCAACCAACCACACATTACGCTGCGGTGCCTGGAGTCGTTTCCCCAACCAACCAACCAACCACACATTACGCTGCGGTGCCTGGAGTTGTTTCCCCAACCAACCAACCACACATTACGCTGCGGTGCCTGGAGTCGTTTCCCCAACCAACCAACCACACATTACGCTGCGGTGCCTGGAGTCGTTTCCCCAACCAACCAACCACACATTACGCTGCGGTGCCTGGAGTCGTTTCCCCAACCAACCAACCACACATTACGCTGCGGTGCCTGGAGTCGTTTCCCAACCAACCAACCACACATTACGCTGCGGTGCCTGGAGTCGTTTCCCCAACCAACCAACCACACATTACGCTGCGGTGCCTGGAGTTGTTTCCCCAACCAACCAACCACACATTACGCTGTGGTGCCTGGAGTCGTTTCCCCAACCAACCAACCAACCACACATTACGCTGCGGTGCCTGGAGTCGTTTCCCCAACCAACCAACCACACATTACGCTGCGGTGCCTGGAGTCGTTTCCCCAACCAACCAACCAACCAACCACACATTACGCTACGGTGCCTGGAGTCGTTTCCCCAACCAACCAACCAACCAACCAACCACACATTACGCTACGGTGCCTGGAGTCGTTTCCCCAACCAACCAACCAACCACACATTACGCTGCGGTGCCTGGAGTCGTTTCCCCAACCAACCAACCAACCACACATTACGCTACGGTGCCTGGAGTCGTTTCCCCAACTAACCAACCAACCAACCAACCACACATTACGCTGCGGTGCCTGGAGTCGTTTCACCAACCAACCAACCAACCAACCACACATTACGCTGCGATGCCTGGAGTCGTTTCCCCAACCAACCAACCACACATTAAGCTGCGGTGCCTGGAGTCGTTTCCCCAACCAACCAACCACACATTACGCTGCGATGCCTGGAGTCGTTTCCCCAACCAACCAACCACACATTACGCTACGATGCCTGGAGTCGTTTTCCCCAACCAACCAACCACACATTAAGCTGCGGTGCCTGAGTCGTTTCCCCAACCAACCAACCACACATTAAGCTGCGGTGCCTGGAGTCGTTTCCCCAACCAACCAACCACACATTAAGCTGCGGTGCCTGGAGTCGTTTCCCCAACCAACCAACCACACATTAAGCTGCGGTGCCTGGAGTCGTTTCCCCAACCAACCAACCACACATTGCTGCGGTGCCTGGAGTCGTTTCCCCAACCAACCAACCACACATTAAGCTGCGGTGCCTGGAGTTGTTTCCCCAAAACCAACCAAACACACAGCTTCCATAATGCCTAATCTCTAACGTCTAAAATATAAACAGGCAGCTTCCATAATGCCCTCTATACATCTCTGATGTCTAGAATATAAACAGTCAGCTTCCATAATGCCCTCTATACATCTCTGATGTCTAGAATATAAACAGGCAGCTTCCATAATGCCCTCTATACATCTCTGATGTCTAGAATATAAACAGTCAGCTTCCATAATGCCCTCTATACATCTCTGAGGTCTAGAATATAAACAGGCAGCTTCCCACTCCATAATGCCCTCTATACATCTCTGAGGTCTAGAATATAAACAGTCAGCTTCCATAATGCCCTCTATACATCTCTGACGTCTAGAATATAAACAGTCAGCTTCCATAATGCCCTCTATACATCTCTGATGTCTAGAATATAAACAGTCAGCTTCCATAATGCCCTCTATACATCTCTGATGTCTAGAATATAAACAGTCAGCTTCCATAATGCCCTCTATACATCTCTGAGGTCTAGAATATAAACAGTCAGCTTCCATAATGCCCTCTATACATCTCTGACATCTAGAATATAAACAGTCAGCTTCCATAATGCCCTCTATACATCTCTGATGTCTAGAATATAAACAGTCAGCTTCCATAATGCCCTCTATACATCTCTGACATCTAGAATATAAACAGTCAGCTTCCATAATGCCCTCTATACATCTCTGATGTCTAGAATATAAACAGTCAGCTTCCATAATGCCCTCTATACATCTCTGATGTCTAGAATATAAACAGTCAGCTTCCATAATGCCCTCTATACATCTCTGATGTCTAGAATAAAAACAGTCAGCTTCCATAATGCCCTCTATACATCTCTGATGTCTAGAATATAAACAGTCAGCTTCCATAATGCCCTCTATACATCTCTGATGTCTAGAATATAAACAGTCAGCTTCCATAATGCCCTCTATACATCTCTGACGTCTAGAATATAAACAGTCAGCTTCCATAATGCCCTCTATACATCTCTGACGTCTAGAATATAAACAGTCAGCTTCCATAATGCCCTCTATACATCTCTGACATCTAGAATAAAAACAGTCAGCTTCCCACTCCATAATGCCCTCTATACATCTCTGATGTCTAGAATATAAACAGTCAGCTTCCATAATGCCCTCTATACATCTCTGATGTCTAGAATAAAAACAGTCAGCTTCCATAATGCTCTCTATACATCTCTGATGTCTAGAATAAAAACAGTCAGCTTCCCACTCCATAATGCCCTCTATACATCTCTGATGTCTAGAATATAAACAGTCAGCTTCCATAATGCCCTCTATACATCTCTGACGTCTAGAATAAAAACAGTCAGCTTCCCACTCCATAATGCCCTCTATACATCTCTGATGTCTAGAATAAAAACAGTCAGCTTCCCACTCCATAATGCCCTCTATACATCTCTGATGTCTAGAATAAAAACAGTCAGCTTCCCACTCCATAATGCCCTCTATACATCTCTGACGTCTAGAATAAAAACAGGCAGCTTCCATAATGACCTCTATACATCTCTGACGTCTAGAATAAAAACAGGCAGCTTCCATAATGCCCTCTATACATCTCTGATGTCTAGAATAAAAACAGTCAGCTTCCATAATGCCCTCTATACATCTCTGATGTCTAGAATATAAACAGTCAGCTTCCATAATGCCCTCTATACATCTCTGACGTCTAGAATATAAACAGTCAGCTTCCCACTCCATAATGCCCTCTATACATCTCTGATGTCTAGAATAAAAACAGTCAGCTTCCATAATGCCCTCTATACATCTCTGACGTCTAGAATAAAAACAGGCAGCTTCCATAATGACCTCTATACATCTCTGACGTCTAGAATAAAAACAGGCAGCTTCCATAATGCCCTCTATACATCTCTGATGTCTAGAATAAAAACAGTCAGCTTCCATAATGCCCTCTATACATCTCTGATGTCTAGAATATAAACAGGCAGCTTCCATAATGCCCTCTATACATCTCTGATGTCTAGAATATAAACAGGCAGCTTCCATAATGCCCTCTATACATCTCTGAGGTCTAGAAGAGTGGAATAACAGTGATATCACATATTGAGAAAACGTACTCAGCACTTCAGGGATCTTGACCTTGGCAAGAGACTGGTTCTCCAGCAGGCTCTTTTTGGACACCACCTTCCTTACATTTTACATTTTTAGTCATTTAGCAGACACTCTTATCCAGAGCGACTTACAGTTAAGTGAGTGCATACATTTTTCATACTGCCCCCGTGGGAAACGAACCCACAACCCTGGCGTTGCAAGCGCCATGCTCTACCAACTGAGCTACACGGGGACTATAACGCCTTCCTTGTCGGTCGTTCACCTTCGCCTGGTGAAGCTGCTCCCTTCATCACCCGGTTGATCCCACTCCATTGGTTTCTGGTCAGCCGGCAGCCAGGTGGCGGTGTCTCCTCGGCGTAGAAGAAATGCACCGATAGTCAAGGTGTAGTTGGTGACCGTGGCGATGTCCTTGTTCTTATGAAGGGTCTGAACCCATCTAAAAAAACACACATCATACAATCAATTAGTGTATTAGTGCACGAACAACTGATGAGACTAAAGTGAAAGAAAGAACTCTGCTGACCTCCTCATCTTGTCATGGTTCTTCAGGAAAGCGAGAGTGGAAGGGTAAATCTCGTCCTTTGCCATGTACATCACAAATTGCTGAACCCTCTTGAACTTCGGCGTCACAATTTTCCTTCATCTTATCGTTTGGATTGGGCCCCTCACAGGTCTTCCTGAATCCCTCCATAAACACACCTAATCAAAAGAAACGTGATTAGGTAGGTAGGTGATCAAATACTTATGTATTTTACTTATGTTTTAGATTCCGTCTCTCACAGTTGAAGTGTACCTATGATAAAAATTACAGACCTCTACATGCTTTGTGAGTAGGAAAACCTGCAAAATCGGCAGTGTATCAAATACTTGTTCTCCCCACTGTATATATTAAGGCATGTATAGAGATATAGATATATACAGTGAGGGAAAAAAGTATTTGATCCCCTGCTGATTTTGTACGTTGCCCACTGACAAAGACATGATCAGTCTATAATTTTAATGGTAGGTTTATTTGAACGGTGAGAGACAGAATAACAACAAAAAAATCCAGAAAAACGCATGTCAAAAATGTTATAAATTGATTTGCATTTTAATGAGGGAATTAAGTATTTGACCCCTCTGCAAAACATGACTTAGTACTTGGTGGCAAAACCCTTGTTGGCAATCACAGAGGTCAGACGTTTCTTGTAGTTGGCCACCAGGTTTGCACACATCTCAGGAGGGATTTTGTCCCACTCCTCTTTGCAGATCTTCTCCAAGTCATTAAGTTTTGAGCCTGACGTTTGGCAACTCGAACCTTCAGCTCCCCTCCACAGATTTTCTATGGGATTAAGATCTGGAGACTGGCTAGGCCACTGGAATACCCATCCACGACCCATTTTCAATGCCCTGGCTGAGGGAAGGAGGTTCTCACCCAAGATTTGACGGTACATGGCCCTGTCCCATCATCCCTTTGATGCGGTGAAGTTGTCCTGTCCCCTTAGCAGAAAAACACCCCCAAAGCATAATGTGTCCACCTCCATGTTTGACGGTGGGGATGGTGTTCTTGGGGTCATAGGCAGCATTCCTCCTCCTCCAAACACGACGAGTTGAGTTGATGCCAAAGAGCTCGATTTTGGTCTCATCTGACCACAACACTTTCACCCAGTTCTCCTCTGAATCATTCAGATGTTCATTGGCAAACTTCAGACGGCCATGTATATGTGCTTTCTTGAGCAGGGGGACCTTGCGGGCGCTGCAGGATTTCAGTCCTTCACGCGTAGTGTTACCAATTGTTTTCTTGGTGACTATGGTCCCAGCTGCCTTAAGATCATTGACAAGATCCTCCCGTGTAGTTCTGGGCTGATTCCTCACCGTTCTCATGATCATTGCAACTCCACGAGGTGAGATCTTGCATGGAGCCCCAGGCCGAGGGAGATTGACAGTTATTTTGTGTTTCTTCCATTTGCGAATAATCGCACCAACTGTTGTCACCTTCTCACCAAGCTGCTTGGCGATGGTCTTGTAGCCCATTCCAGCCTTGTGTAGGTCTACAATCTTGTCCCTGACATCCTTGGAGAGCTCTTTGGTCTTGGCCATGGTGGAGAGTTTGGAATCTGATTGATTGATTGCTTCTGTGGACAGGTGTCTTTTATACAGGTAACAAACTGAGATTAGGAGCACTCCCTTTAAGAGTGTGCTCCTAATCTCAGCTCGTTACCTGTATAAAAGACACCTGGGAGCCAGAAATCTTTCTGACTGAGAGGGGGTCAAATACTTATTTCCCTCATTAAAATGCAAATAAATTTATAACATTTTTGACATTTACATTTACATTTTAGTCATTTAGCAGACGCTCTTATCCAGAGCGACTTACAGTTAGTGAGTGCATACATTATTTTTTATTTTTCATACTGCTCCCGTTAAGGCGTTTTTCTGGATTTCTTTGTTGTTATTCTGTCTCTCACTGTTCAAATAAACCTACCATTAAAATTATAGACTGATCATTTCTTTGTCAGTGGGCAAACGTACAAAATCAGCAGGGGATCAAATACTTTTTTCCCTCACTGTATATATATATATATTTACAGTTAGTGAGTGCATACATTTTTCATACTGGCCCCCCCCGTGGGAAACGAACCCACAACCCTGGCGTTGCAAGCGCCATGCTCTACCAACTGAGCTACAGGAGGGCCCTCACGACATGGTTCCAGTAATGCCTGGCGAAAACCAAACACTGCATTCCACAGTAAGATCATCATACCAAAGGTCAAGCGTGGTGGTGGTGGTGTGATGGTTTGGGGATGCTTTGCTGCCTCAGGACCTGGACGACTTGCCTTAATAGAAGGAACCATGAATTCTGCTCTGTATCAGATAATTCTACAGGAGAACGTCAGACCATCCGTCTGTGAGCTGAAGCTGAAGCGCAGCTGGGTCATGCAGCAAGACAATGATCCAAAACACACAATCAAGTCTACATGAAAATTGCTAAAAAGCAACAAATCTGAAAGTCCAGACCTAATCCCAATTGAGATGTTGAGGCAGGACTTTAAACGAGCAGTTCATGCTTGAAAACCCACACGTCACTGAGTTAAAGCAGTTCTGCATGGAAGAGTGGGCCAAAATTCCTCCACAGCGACGTGAGAGACTGATCAACAACTACAGGAAGCATTTGGTTGGAGTCATTGCAGCTAAAGGTGGCACAACCAGTTATTGAGTGTAAGGGGGCAATTACTTTTTCACACAGGGGAATTGAGTGTTGCATAACTTTGTTTATGAAATAAATGAAATAAATATGTAATTGTTGTGTTATTACATATATATGTAATATATATATAAAGGCAACAGAGGCAGTCAGGCAGTTTTTCTAATCCATTTCAAACACAAATACTTTTAAAGACAGATAGAGAAGCATTTGATGCTATTCACTCAGATTAATCAAATCAAAGTTTAATAGTCACATTCACAGTCAGGACGCACATATAATTGCAGGTGAAATTGTTCTGAGCTCCAACAGCAGGTCAATAATAACAACAACAGTAATAATCCATCTGGGAGGGAAATCAGCCTGACAGGTTGCCTGGCAGGTTACTGTGGGCAACCCCACTGACCAAGGATGGGCCAGTAAACTCAATGTGAACTCAGGATGGGGTCTGGGAAGAGTGAAGCAGGCCATACACAGCGGAGGATGGGCCCTACAGAAGTCTACACAGCGGAGGATGGGTCCTACAGAAGTCTACACAGCGGAGGATGGGCCCTACAGAAGTCTACACAGCGGAGGATGGGTCCTACAGAAGTCTACACAGCGGAGGATGGGTCCTACAGAAGTCTACACAGCGGAGGATGGGCCCTACAGAAGTTTACAGCGGAGGATGGGCCCTACAGAAGTCTACACAGCGGAGGATGGGTCCTACAGAAGTCTACACAGCGGAGGATGGGTCCTACAAAAGTCTACACAGCGGAGGATGGGTCCTACAGAAGTCTACACAGCAGAGGATGGGTCCTACAGAAATCTACACAGCGGAGGATACAATTATCTGTAAGGTCCCTCAGTCGAGCAGTGAATTTCAAACACTGATTCAACGACAGACTATGGTTTTCCAATGCCTCGTAAAGAAGGGCACCTATTGGTAGATGGGTAAAATAAAATAAAAAAGCAGACATTGAATATCCCTTTGAGCATGGTGAAGTTATTAATTACACTTTGGATGGTGTATCAATACACCCAGTCACTACAAAGATACAGGCGTCCTTCCTAACTCAGTTGCCCGGAGAGGAAGGAAACTGCTTAGGGATTTCACCATGAGGCCAATGCCGACTTTAAAACAATTACAGAGTTTAATGGCTGTGATAGGAGAAAACTGAGGATGGATCAACAACATTGTAGTTACTCCACAATACTAACCTAAATGACAGAGTGGAAAAGACGGAAGCCTGTACAGAATACAAATATTTCAAAACATGCATCCTGTTTGCACCAAGGCACTAAAGTAGTACTGCAAAAAAATGTGGCAAAGCAATTCACTTACGATTGGGTCAAATCCAATACAACACATTACTGAGTACCACTCCTTCATATTTTCAAGCATAGTGGTGGCTGCATCATGTTATGGGTATGCTTGCATTCATTAAGAACTGGGGAGTTTTTCAGGATAAAAAATAAACAGAATGGAGCTAAGCACAGGCAAAATCCTAGAGGAAAACCTGGTTCAGTCTGCTTTCCACCAGACACTGGGAGATGAATTCACCTTTCAGCAGGAAAATAACCTAAAACACAAGGCCAAATCTACACTGGAGTTGCTTTACAAGAACACAGTGAATGTTCCTGAGTGGCCGAGTTGACTTAAATCTACTTGAAAATCTACGGCAAGACCTGAAAATGGCTGTCTAGCAATATTCAACAACCAATTTGACAGAGCTTGAAGAATCTTGAAAAGAATAATGGGCAAATGTTGCACAATCCAGCTGTGAAAAGCTCTTAGAGACTTACCCAGAAAGACTCACAGCTGTAATCGCAGCCAAAGGTGCTTCTACAAAGTATTGACTCAGGGGTGTGAATACATTTGCAAATATTTCTACAAACATGTTTTCACTTTGTCATTATGATGTATTGTGTGTAGATGGTTGAGAGAAAATAATAAATGTCATCCATTTTGAATTCAAGCTGTAACAAAACAAAATGTAACACAACAAAATGTGGAATAAGTCAAGGGGTTTGAAGGCACTATAACTGTGATTAGCTGGACCCAAACATTTTTGTTCTACAACGTGAAACACAAAAACAGTCAGACTTTTCAAATACAAATACTTTGCACTATTTAAAGACAGTACTTACTCAGAGCAGAGCCCGGGAGGGGAATTTGGCTGCTAGATCCGGACGCCGTGGCCTCCTCTGTCTGGGACCCTGAACCCGTGGCTTGGTCCTGCTGCAGTCCCTCTTGCTCCGGGTCTGACCCAGGAGGAGACTGCTCGGCCTGAAACCTGGACCTCTTTGCTGACCTCGCCGTCTGCCTTCTCAGTAGCACGTACCTCTTCCTGGCTCTGTTCAGTTCAGAGGTCAGCTTCAGGTTGTCCTCTCTAACGGATTGGATGGTCTCGCCGCTCTTGGTCAGGGCCTCGTCCCTCTCTTGCACAGCTTTCTGCAGCCTCAGGATCACCGCTTGGCAGTGGCAGGAATCATCTTCGCAGCCCACGTCCTCCTCTTCCTCTTCCTCTTCCTTTAGCCGTGAATCTAAAGAGTCCTCCTCCTGTTCTTGCTTTGCAGCTTCCACAACGTCCAAATGGGTGGCCAGTGGGATGACAGGGTTGGATGCCCTCAACGTGGCCAGCCGGCTCCATGGTCAGCTGTCTCCTGAGCTCCTCCAAAGCCCGTCTCCTCTGCGTTCTGTTGAGTTCTGTGTGCGAGTTCATGTGCCGGTCCAGCCTGCTGACGTGGGCGGAGCATCCCGTCACTGGACACGGCTCCTGCCTGATATTGACGCGGCCCGACTGCCAATGACAAAGGATCACCCTCTCCTCCGTGTTCCTCACATTGTGCACCTGCCTTAGGTGCTGACTGAAGCCGACCACGACCTTAGGGCAAAGCGGACACGAACGCATTGCAGAGCGCACCGGAGCCATCTCTAAAAGTAAAATAACAGTCAATAAAAACCACAACAAAATCAGTGAAGTAATCCAACAGGTTGAATGCTCCAGGCTGCTTAGTTGTTGCTTAGTAACACACCTGAGACCACACCTCCCCACCCTCTAAAACCTAGAATCTATTCTAGTTCCAGAACTCCTCCCACTAAAAAAAAAACCCTCCTTCCAACTCCTCCTCTGTTGTCAGCCTGGAGTCAAATACACTGCACTAACTCGGCAGCTAACACAGGCAGCTGTTTCATGGACACTAGCTAATCCACTGATTTTTAATTTATCATTGAAATACTAGCTAGAGTGGTTAGCTAGTTTGGAGGAAGTATTTAGTAGTTGTGTGAATTGCTTGCTCCCATCCCATATCCATAGGAAGTGTGACAGGCTCCCTCTGTGGATGTGTGGAGAAAACAGCTAACACAGTTTCATGGACACTAGCTAATCCACTGATTTTTAAATGTATCATTGAAATACTAGCTAGAGTGGTTAGCTAGTTTGGAGGAAGCATTTAGTCGTTGCTCCCATCCCATAGCCATAGGAAGTGTGACTGGCTCCTCTGTGGATGTGTGGAGAAAATGCCCCTTTTTTAAACTTTGTTGTCACTCCTGTTGGCTCCCCCCACGTGGGTGGGTTTGTGCTCTCTGATTGGCTCAACGTCAAGTTATTGGCCCCACTGACGAGCCGTTGTGATTCTACAGGTAGAATCAGTAGGTTCTACTGGGTCAGCAGGCAGAGCAGGGTACCGCTTCTGTTCTCGTCAGAGAAGGGACCGGCCTCCCACTGTGATTCTACAGGTAGAATCAGTAGGTTCTACTGGGTCAGCGGGCAGAGCAGGGTACCGCTTCTGTTCTCGTCAGAGAAGGGACCGGCCTCCCACTGTGATTCTACAGGTAGAATCAGTAGGTTCTACTGGGTCAGCAGGGCAGAGCAGGGTACCGCTTCTGTTCTCGTCAGAGAAGGGACCGGCCTCCCACTGTGATTCTACAGGTAGAATCAGTAGGTTCTACTGGGTCAGCGGGCAGAGCAGGGTACCGCTTCTGTTGTCGTCAGAGAAGGGACCGGCCTCCCACTGTGATTCTACAGGTAGAATCAGTAGGTTCTACTGGGTCAGCAGGCAGAGCAGGGTACCGCTTCTGTTCTCGTCAGAGAAGGGACCGGCCTCCCACTGTGATTCTACAGGTAGAATCAGTAGGTTCTACTGGGTCAGCAGGGCAGAGCAGGGTACCGCTCTGTTGTCGTCAGAGAAGGGACCGGCCTCCCACTGTGATTCTACAGGTAGAATCAGTAGGTTCTACTGGGTCAGCAGGGCAGAGCAGGGTACCGCTTCTGTTGTCGTCAGAGAAGGGACCGGCCTCCCACTGTGATTCTACAGGTAGAATCAGTAGGTTCTACTGGGTCAGCACGCAGAGCAGGGTACCGCTTCTGTTCTCGTCAGAGAAGGGACCGGCCTCCCACTGTGATTCTACAGGTAGAATCAGTAGGTTCTACTGGGTCAGCAGGGCAGAGCAGGGTACCGCTTCTGTTGTCGTCAGAGAAGGGACCGGCCTCCCACTGTGATTCTACAGGTAGAATCAGTAGGTTCTACTGGGTCAGCAGGGCAGAGCAGGGTACCGCTTCTGTTGTCGTCAGAGAAGGGACCGGCCTCCCACTGTGATTCTACAGGTAGAATCAGTAGGTTCTACTGGGTCAGCAGGCAGAGCAGGGTACCGCTTCTGTTCTCGTCAGAGAAGGGACCGGCCTCCCACTGTGATTCTACAGGTAGAATCAGTAGGTTCTACTGGGTCAGCAGGGCAGAGCAGGGTACCGCTTCTGTTCTCGTCAGAGAAGGGACCGGCCTCCCACTGTGATTCTACAGGTAGAATCAGTAGGTTCTACTGGGTCAGCAGGGCAGAGCAGGGTACCGCTTCTGTTGTCGTCAGAGAAGGGACCGGCCTCCCACTGTGATTCTACAGGTAGAATCAGTAGGTTCTACTGGGTCAGCAGGGCAGAGCAGGGTACCGCTTCTGTTCTCGTCAGAGAAGGGACCGGCCTCCCACTGTGATAACTACCTATCGGCAGTCGACAGTATCTGCAGTGAGATTCTCTGTGTGTTTCATGCTTTAGTATAAAGGAATATAAATGTCCCTTTTTTTGAGCTGATAAAGCTCAGTATTTGTATTCTTTATTTAATAGCCTTTTTTTACTTTATCAAGGGTCAATATTCTGGACCGGACATCAATTGTTTTACTTTTAAATGAATGATATCTATATATACACTGAGGGGCAAATCATTAAGAACACCTGCTCTTTCCATACCATAGACTGACCAGGTGAATCCAGGTGAAAGCTATGATCCCTTATCGATGTCACATGTTAAATCCACTTCAAATCAGTGTAGATGAAAGGGGAGGAGACAGGTTAAAGAAGGATTTTTTAAAGCCTAGAGACAATTGAGACATTGTGTATGTGTGCCATTCAGAGGGTGAATGGTCAAGACAAAATATTTAAGTGCCTTTGAACGGGGGGTATGGTAGTAGGTGCCAGGCGCACCGGTTTGTGTCAAGAACTGCAACGCTGCTGGGTTTTTCACGCGCAACAGTTTTTCCCGTGTGCATCAAGAACGGTCCACCACCCAAAAGGACATCCAGCCAACAGCAGGCCAGTGGTTGAAAACGGGTCATTGATGAAAGAGGACAAAGGAGGCTGACTTGAATAGTGCAGAGCAACAGACGGGCTACAGTTAGTCGACTGACAGTCCAGTACAACGTTGGTGCCCTAAAGACCCATAAAATAATTTACACCTCATCATCCAGTACCTTGACATGAATGGGGTATGGCAGCCGACAACCTTACAGAGTTCCACTTAATTTTTAGCAAAAAAAACAAGAAAACTGCGTTTGCATTGGGGCTAAGGCACTAAAACACTGGAGAATTGTAAAAACATTGCCTGGTCTGATGAATCCTGGTTCCTGCTGTTTCACGCTGATGGGAGGACTAGGGTATGGAGAAAACTACATGAGCACATGGATCCATCATGCCGCGTGTCAACATATGGCAGACTGGTGGTGATGGTGTGGGGTGTGTTTTTTCATGGCACACATTTGGGCCCATTGATAAAAGTGGAGCAACGTTTGAATGCCACAGGATATCTGAACATCATCGCTTATCAAGTGCATGTCTTTATGACAGCAGTGTATCCATCTGCGAACAGATATTTTTTTCCCCCCGGCAGGATAATGCCGCAAGGTTCAATATTAGGAAGGTGTTCCTAATGTTTTGTACACTCAGTGTATATGCAGGTAATTGCCAAAATAAAGGAAACACTTGAGTTGTTTGAGCTGTCAGGGTGTAATGTGCATTTCCCTGGCATGGTTCAGAGGTCCACTCAACCCCTTAGAGGGGATGGTTCAGAGGTCCACTCAACCCCTTAGAGGGGATGGTTCAGAGGTCCACTTAACCCCTTAGAGGGGATGGTTCAGAGGTCCACTCAACCCCTTAGAGGGGATGGTTCAGAGGTCCACTCAACCCCTTAGAGGGGATGGTTCAGAGGTCCACTCAACCCCTGAGAGGGGATGGTTCAGAGGTCCACTCAACCCCTGAGAGGGGACGGTTCAGAGGTCCACTCAACCCCTGAGAGGGGACGGTTCAGAGGTCAACTCAACCCCTGAGAGGGGACGGTTCAGAGGTCCACTCAACCCCTGAGAGGGCATGGTTCAGAGGTCCACTCAACCCCTTAGAGGGGATGGTTCAGAGGTCCACCCAACCCCTGAGAGGGGATGGTTCAGAGGTCCACTCAACCCCTTAGAGGGGATGGTTCAGAGGTCCACTCAACCCCCCTTAGAGGGGATGGTTCAGAGGTCCACTCAACCCCTTAGAGGGGATGGTTCAGAGGTCCACTCAACCCCTTAGAGGGGATGGTTCAGAGGTCCACTCAACCCCTTGAGGGATGGTTCAGAGGTCCACCCAACCCCCCGAGAGGGGATGGTTCAGAGGTCCACTCAACCCCTTAGAGGGGATGGTTCAGAGGTCCACTCAACCCCTGAGAGGGCATGGTTCAGAGGTCCACTCAACCCCTTAGAGGGGATGGTTCAGAGGTCCACTCAACCCCTGAGAGGGCATGGTTCAGAGGTCCACTCAACCCCTGAGAGGGGATGGTTCAGGTCCACTCAACCCCTTAGAGGGGATGGTTCAGGTCCACTCAACCCCTGAGAGGGGATGGTTCAGAGGTCCACTCAACCCCTGAGAGGGCATGGTTCAGGTCCACTCAACCCCTGAGAGGGGATGGTTCAGAGGTCCACTCAACCCCTGAGAGGGCATGGTTCAGAGGTCCACTCAACTCTTGAGAGGGGACGGTTCAGGTCCACTCAACTCCTGAGAGGGGACGGTTCAGGTCCACTCAACCCCTGAGAGGGGACGGTTCAGAGGTCCACTCAACCCCTGAGAGGGGACGGTTCAGGTCCACTCAACCCCTTAGAGGAGATGGTTCAGGTCCACTCAACCCCTGAGAGGGCATGGTTCAGGTCCACTCAACCCCTGAGAGGGGACGGTTCAGGTCCACTCAACCCCTGAGAGGGGGTGGTTCAGGTCCACTCAACCCCTGAGAGGGGGTGGTTCAGGTCCACTCAACCCCTGAGAGGGGATGGTTCAGGTCCACTCAACCCCTGAGAGGGGGTGGTTCAGGTCCACTCAACCCCTGAGAGGGGGTGGTTCAGGTCCACTCAACCCCTGAGAGGGGGTGGTTCAGGTCCACTCAACCCCTGAGAGGGGGTGGTTCAGGTCCACTCAACCCCTGAGAGGGGGTGGTTCAGGTCCACTCAACCCCTGAGAGGGGGTGGTTCAGGTCCACTCAACCCCTGAGAGGGGACGGTTCAGGTCCACTCAACCCCTGAGAGGGGACGGTTCAGGTCCACTCAACCCCTGAGAGGGGACGGTTCAGGTCCACTCAACCCCTGAGAGGGGACGGTTCAGGTCCACTCAACCCCCGAGAGGGGACGGTTCAGGTCCACTCAACCCCCGAGAGGGGACGGTTCAGGTCCACTCAACCCCCGAGAGGGGACGGTTCAGTCCACTCAACCCCCGAGAGGGGACGGTTCAGGGTCCACTCAACCCCCGAGAGGGGACGGTTCAGGTCCACTCAACCCCGAGAGGGGACGGTTCAGGGTCGACTCAACCCCCGAGAGGGGGACGGTTCAGAGGTCCACTCAACCCCTGAGAGGGACGGTTCAGGTCCACTCAACCCCTGAGAGGGGACGGTTCAGGTCCACTCCAACCCCTGAGAGGGGGTGGTTCAGGTCCACTCAACCCCCTGAGAGGGGGCGGTTCAGGTCCACTCAACCCCTGAGAGGGGGTGGTTCAGGTCCACTCAACCCCTGAGAGGGGGTGGTTCAGGTCCACTCAACCCCTGAGAGGGGACGGTTCAGGTCCACTCAACCCCTGAGAGGGGACGGTTCAGGTCCACTCAACCCCTGAGAGGGGACGGTTCAGGTCCAATCAACCCCCTGAGAGGGGACGGTTCAGGTCCACTCACCCCTGAGAGGGGACGGTTCAGGTCCACTCCAACCCCTGAGAGGGGACGGTTCAGGGTCCACTCAACCCCCGAGAGGGGACGGTTCAGGTCCACTCAACCCCGAGAGGGGACGGTTCCAGGTCCACTCAACCCCGAGAGGGGACGGTTCAGGTCCACTCAACCCCTGAGAGGGGACGGTTCAGGTCCACTCAACCCCTGAGAGGGGACGGTTCAGGTCCACTCAACCCCTGAGAGGGGACGGTTCAGGTCCACTCAACCCCTGAGAGGGGACGGTTCAGAGGTCCACTCAACCCCTGAGAGGGGACGGTTCAGGTCCACTCAACCCCTGAGAGGGGACGGTTCAGGTCCACTCAACCCCTGAGAGGGAACGGTTCAGGTCCACTCAAACCCCTGAGAGGGACGGTTCAGGTCCACTCAACCCCTGAGAGGGACGGTTCAGGTCCACTCAACCCCTGAGAGGGGACGGTCCAGGGGTCCACTCAACCCCTGAGAGGGGACGGTTCAGGTCCACTCAATCCCTGAGAGGGGACGGTTCAGGTTTAGAAGAATTCCATCAACAACAATACGTTTGATTACAGGCCCCAAATAATAATAATAATAATAATAATAATAATAATTGAGGGCTTCAAATCCAATCTTGCTCTCATGGAACGTCATGTCTTCAGGTTGAGCAGAAATGAAAGACAGAGGACTACAGTATTATAATCAATGCCAGTTACGTTTGATTCGTGCAGTTTGTTGGTGGCCCCACTGTTTGATGGTATTCACACGTTACAGTGTAGCTTTAACAATTCCTACAGTACAGAAAAACATATTCAAGCGTAAAACCTAGAATGGCGCTTTTATAAACAACTCATTAGTTCAACACTTTAGACATAAGACAGTACTTACTGGTGTTAATCAGATCTCCTGTCTCCTCTACCAATGTGCCAGTTATCTCCCCCTCCTCTTTCACTCCAAAAACTGCATCCTCCTCTTCCAACTCTCCGTTCACTGTAACATCCTCCTCCTCTTTCACTCTGAACGCGTCTTCCTCTTCTTCCACTGTAACATCCTCCTCCTCTTTCACTCTGAACGCGTCTTCCTCTTCTTTCACTGTAACATCCTCCTCCTCTTTCACTCTGAACGCGTCTTCCTCTTCTTCCACTGTAACATCCTCCTCCTCTTTCACTCTGAACACGTCTTTCTCTTCTTCTTTCACTGTAACTTCCATATTTTCTTCTTTCACGGTAACAGCCTCACCCTCTACTTGTTTTTGTATTGTAACATCCTCCTCTTCCTCCTCCTCTTTCACTAGAGCTTCTTTCTCCGTCCAGCAGACCTCCTCTTCTTTAGCAGGAGGAGAGTAGCTTAGTGACCTCATGGTCGGGGGATGTTAGCTAGCTAGGTTAGCTAGTTAACATGAGCCACTAGCGTTGTGCTCGGCTATTTTAGCTATTCAGCTAGCCGATTAGTAACGTAAATATGAAATTAAATGCGGTAACTATCTATACTGAAAGTGATTAATCTACACTGAAAGCGTCTCAAGAGCATTAATGTTTCGGCTATGTTGGCTAGCAAGCTAGGGAGGTGGCTGACTAACTGTTGTTGACGTCGAATATACATCTCGTCCCCTAGATTATACGTCACGCTGGCAGCATGGGGGGGGAGATAGAATAGACAATAGAAAGGGGTTGCCTCTGACTCCAAAGGTTGCATGTTTGAATCCAGCAATAGAAAGTTGTTTTTCCACAAGCATTTCGCTACACCCGCAATAGCATCTGCTCAAAATATGTGTATGTGACCAATACAATCTGATTTATGGAAAATATATATTTCACAGCAGTTTAGATGGCACAATGATACTCTACACTATACTTGCTTGTTTTCTCACATAAATTGAAATTATTCGAATTTTAGCGACCAGGAAATGTCGGAGTGAATTCTACATAGTGCATCTTTAATTTTACTTTCAGACCAATATTTTTTTTTTCCATTTATTTCATTAAATATAACTATTATATTCAGACCTTAAAGAGAAACGTGTTGATAGGGTCAGAATTTTAATGAAAATTTAAAACATACAAATCAACTGCACATCAGCATTTAAGGCAATATCTTATTCAGTCAAATAAACAGATAATATACAAATTAGCAGCTTGATCTATAGTGCTTCTATATAGTGTGACAATACATAGATGGTTCAGGTCCACTCAAGACATGGGTGACTAGTTAACGTTAGCTTGGCTCTCTCTGTGTGTTTCATACCGTGAGAGGAGGGGTTGGTTCGTTGGCAGAGAGCAATGGCTAGCTAATATGCTAACTATTCTAGCTAGCTAACTAACTGGCTGAATAAGTTGACGACGTACTCACTCAAACTGTCAAAACTAACCCCCAAAACCTTACACAACGTTAGACACGGACACGAATGATCTGTTCAGCGTGTTAACACACTATTGGTAGTTTGTTGTCACGCAGGGGCGGTGTGTTCATTAGGGCGATATGGGCGACGCACTGCCAAACGGGAAAAGGAAGGGATTTTTTTTCTAATCAATTATATCACGGCAACAGTAGTTATCAGTGTTGTAATCTAGACGTCTGATCTGCCACTAAATGTCCAATCAGGCTAAAGTCGTGCTTCAAATGCCCCTTTTGGGGCGATTTCAGTCAGGTTGAAAATCGCCCCAGAAGTCTCTCATAGACTCTCATGTAAAATCTTTTTTTTCAAATATCAGAGCTTTCAATACAATCTCTATGGGTTCCGGGAGGGCTTGCACTTACGCGCTTTCGTCATACGTAACATAACCATGAACGTAACTAAGAAAAGAGCGGGTAGCAGCGTCAATCAATTCACGTACTACTGTCAAGATGGCTAGCGTTCAGTGCAACTTCGATTGTCTCTTTGAAAGAAGTTCCTTTTTGTCGGCGAACAAATCAAGATAAATTGGCAAACGAAACAATTAGGACCTCCCAGACCAAATTTAATAATTCAACAGGTTTCTACTAAAGGGGGAAAGTCCTACACCCGAGGATTTTCCAAAAATTGGTACGAACGAAAAACCTGGCTAGCAGGCTGCGATGTAGCTAATGCAGTCTTCTGCTACCCCTGCTTACTCTTTCACCCTGAAGGCGGCACGGCAGACAGCACCGCTTGGACAGCGACTGGTGTAACGGACATGCACCATCTTTCAGAAAAGATTAAGAAACATGAGCTGTCAAAGACCCACATGGATAGCTGTTTGAGATTGTCTGCTTTGGGGAGAGTGAACATTGCCACTCAACTGGATGAGGGATACAGGCTAGCTGTCCGCCGCCACAACGATGAGGTTAGCAAGAACCGCCACATCCTCAGCCGGCTAATCCAGTGTGTGAAGTTTTGCGGAGTGTTTGAGTTAGCTTTGCGAGGCAAAGATGAAACTGAGGGCTCCACCAACCCTGGTATTTTTCTTGGACTTGTCAACTTTGTGGCACAATTAGATGAGGTGTTTTATGGAAATGCATATTGTTTATGCAGTGTTGAGGAATGTGAAAGAACACCCTTGATTATTTTTACTGTGATAACTTATTTTGCTTTTGTAAGCCAACACTTTTGAGATCAGTCAATAAATGCTTCTGGTATTGACTTATATGCTGCCCCTGTCTTCATGTTGTTGCTGGACATATCTTTTTTTAAATGTGTGTAGGTCACCTAAATCATCAGAAAAATTGCCCCCCTGAGAATTTCTTCAGGAGCCGCCACTGTCACTGAGTATTGGTGCTAAACCGTGTTATTGGAAGCTAGCATGCTAGTTAGCTATGGCGTCATAGGATACGGTGCCCTGGGCGGTTTTCACAGAATAATATTGTACCAAGTTAGCTAGCTGAATAAACTAAGTTAGAGTCTATTCCTAGAAAACATTGAACCGCTGTAGTTTACAACAATTATAATTTCTAAAGTGGAATTTGGGAGAGTTATACAGTGGGGAGAACAAGTATTTGATACACTGCCGATTTTGCAGGTTTTCCTACTTACAAAGCATGTAGAGGTCTGTAATTTTATCATAGGTACACTTCAACTGTGAGAGACGGAATCTAAAACAAAAATCCAGAAAATCACATTGTATGATTTTTTAAGTAATTAATTTGCATTTTATTGCATGACATAAGTATTTGATACATCAGAAAAGCAGAACTTAATATTTGGTACAGAAACATTTGTTTGCAATTACAGAGATCATACGTTTCCTGTAGGTCTTGACCAGGTTTGCACACACTGCAGCAGGGATTTTGGCCCACTTCTCCATACAGACCTTCTCCAGATCCTTCAGGTTTCGGGGCTGTCGCTGGGCAATACGGACTTTCAGCTCCCTCCAAAGATTTTCTATTGGGTTCAGGTCTGGAGACTGGCTAGGCCACTCCAGGACCTTGAGATGCTTCTTACGGAGCCACTCCTTAGTTGCCCTGGCTGTGTGTTTTGGGTTGTTGTCATGCTGGAAGACCCAGCCACGACCCATCTTCAATGCTCTTACTGAGGGAAGGAGGTAGTTGGCCAAGATCTCGCGATACATGGCCCCATCCATCCTCCCCTCAATACGGTGCAGTCGTCCTGTCCCCTTTGCAGAAAAGCATCCCCAAAGAATGATGTTTCCACCTCCATACTTCACGGTTGTGATGGTGTTCTTGGGGTTGTACTCATCCTTCTTCTTCCTCCAAACACGGCGAGTGGAGTTTAGACCAAAAAGCTCTATTTTTGTCTCATCAGACCACATGACCTTCTCCCATTCCTCCTCTGGATCATCCAGATGGTCATTGGCAAACTTCAGACGGGCCTGGACATGCTCTGGCTTGAGCAGGGGGACCTTGCGTGCGCTGCAGGATTTTAATCCATGACGGCGTAGTGTGTTACTAATGGTTTTCTTTGAGACTGTGGTCCCAGCTCTCTTCAGGTCATTGACCAGGTCCTGCCGTATAGTTCTGGGCTGATCCCTCACCTTCCTCATGATCATTGATGCCCCACGAGGTGAGATCTTGCATGGAGCCCCAGACCGAGGGTGATTGACCGTCATCTTGAACTTCTTCCATTTTCTAATAATTGCGCCAACAGTTGTTGCCTTCTCACCAAGCTGCTTGCCTATTGTCCTGTAGCCCATCCCAGCCTTGTGCAGGTCTACAATTTTATCCCTGATGTCCTTACATAGCTCTCTGGTCTTGGCCATTGTGGAGAGGTTGGAGTCTGTTTGATTGAGTGTGTGGACAGGTGTCTTTTATACAGGTAACGAGTTCAAACAGGTGCAGTTAATACAGGTAAAGAGTGGAGAACAGGAGGGCTTCTTAAAGAAAAAACTAACAGGTCTGTGAGAGCCGGAATTCTTACGGTTGGTAGGTGATCAAATACTTATGTCATGCAATAAAATGCAAGTTAATTACTTAAAAATCATACAATGTGATTTTCTGGATTTTTGTTTTAGATTCCGTCTCTCACAGTTGAAGTGTACCTATGATAAAAATTACAGACCTCTACATGCTTTGTAAGTAGGAAAACCTGCAAAATCGGCAGTGTATCAAATACTTGTTCTCCCCACTGTATATGAATGTTTCAGTGAAACGTAAGTGAGGGAGGCCCCGCTCTCTCGCTTTCCCAGATATTTAGTTCATTTCATTCCGATCTCCTTTGCATTATTGTAGCCATTTTCTGTAGCCTGTCAACTATGCCTCTGTCTACCCCTGTTCTCTCCTCTCCGCACAGGCTATACAAATGCCTCACACCGCGTGGCTGCTACCACTCTAACCTGGTGGTCCCTGCACGCACGACCCACGTGGAGTTCCAGGTCTCAGGCAGCCTCTGGAACTGCCGTTCTGCTGCCAACAAGGCAGAGTTCATCTCAGCCTATGCTACCCTCCAGTCCCTCGACTTCTTGGCACTGACGGAAACATGGATTACCACTGAAAACACTGCTACTCCTACTGCTCTTTCCTCGTCTGATCATGTGTTCTCGCATACCCCGAGAGCATCTGGTCAGCGCAGCAGTGGCACAGGAATCCTCATCTCTCCCAAGTGGACATTCTCAATTTTTCCCCTGACCCATCTGTCTATCTCCTCATTTGAATTCCATGCTGTCACAGTCACTAGCCCATTCAAGCTTAACATCCTTATCATTTATCGCCCTCCAGGTTCCCTTGGAGAGTTCATCAATGAGCTTGACGCCTTGATAAGTTGCTTTCCTGAGGATGGCTCACCGCTCACAGTTCTGGGTGACTTTAACCTTTCCACTCCTCTCCTCTTTTGACCTCACCCTCTCACCGTCCCCCCCTACTCACAAGGCAGGCAATACGCTTGACCTCATCTTTACTAGATGCTGTTCTTCTACTAATCTCACTGCAATTCCCCTCCAAGTCTCCGACCACTACTTTGTATCCTTTTCTCTCTCGCTCTCCTCCAACACTACTCACTCTGCCCCTACTCAGATGGTAATGTGCCGTCGCAACCTTCACTCTCTCTCTCCCGCTACTCTCTCCTCTTCCATCCTATCATCTCTTCCCTCTGCTCAATCCTTCTCCCTCCGATCTCCTGATTCTGCCTCCTCAACCCTCCTCTCCTCCCTTTCTGCATCCTTTGACTCTCTATGTCCCCTATCCTCCCGGCCGGCTCGGTCCTCCCCTCCAGCTGCGTGGCTTGACGACTCATTGCGAGCTCACAGAACAGGGCTCCGGGCAGCCGAGCGGAAATTGAGGAAAACTAGACTCCCTGCGGACCTGTCATCTTTTCACTCCCTCCTCTCTACATTCTCTTCCTCTGTTTCTGCTGCTAAAGCCACTTTCTATCACTCTAAATTTCAAGCCTCTGCCTCTAACCCTAGGAAGCTCTTTGCCACCTTCTCCTCCCTGCTGAATCCTCCTCCTCCTCCCTCTCTGTGGATGACTTCGTCAACCATTTTGAAAAAAAGGTTGACAACATCCGATCCTCATTTATTAAGTCAAATGACACCGTTGGTCCTGCTACCCTATGCTTTGACTTCTTTCTCCCCTCTCTCTCCAGATGAACTGGCGCTGCTCACTCTTGGATTGCGTCCTGACAGGTCACTCCTACCAGGTGGCGTGGCGAGAATCTGTCTCCGCACCACGTGCTCTCACCACTGGTGTCCCCCAGGGCTCAGTTCTAGGCCCTCTCCTATTCTCCCTATACACCAAGTCACTTGGCTCTGTCATATCCTCACATGGCCTCTCCTATCATTGCTACGCAGACGACACACAATTAATTTTCTCCTTTCCCCCTTCTGATAACCAGGTGGCGAATCGCATCTCTGTATGTCTGGCAGAAATATCAGTGTGGATGTCGGATCACCACCTCAAGCTGAACCTCGGCAAGACGGAGCTGCTCTTCCTCCCGGGGAAGGACTACCCGCTCCATGATCTCGCCATCACGGTTGACAACTCCATTGTGTCCTCCTCCCAGAGTGCAAAGAATCTTGGCGTGACCCTGGACAACACCGTTAACATCAAAGCGGTGACCCGATCCTGCAGGTTCATGCTCTACAACATTCGCAGAGTACGACCCTACCTTACACAGAAAGCGGCACAGGTCCTAATCCAGGCACTTGTCATCTCCCATCTGGATTACTGCAACTCGCTGTTGGCTGGGCTCCCTGCCTGTGCCATTAAACCCCTACAACCTATCCAGAACACTGCAGTCCATCTGGTGTTCAACCTTCCCAAGTTCTCTCATGTCACCCCGCTCCTCAGGACACTCCACTGGCTTCCAGTTGAAGCTCGCATCTGCTACAAGACCATGGTGCTTGCCTACGGAGCTGTGAGGGGAACGGCACCTCCTTACCTTCAGGCTCTGATCAGACCCTACACCCAAACTAGGGCATTGCGTTCATCCACCTCTGGCCTGCTGGCTCCCCTACCTCTGTGGAAGCACAGTTCCCGCTCAGCCCAGTCAAAACTATTCGCTGCTCTGGCACCCCAATGGTGGAACAAGCTCCCCCACGACGCTGGTGGTCAGCGGTGTCACTGACCACCTTTCGGAGACACTTGAAACCCTACCTCTTTAAGGAATACCTGGAATAGTATAAAAGTAATCCTTCTACCCCCACCATAAAAAAAAAAAGTGCTTGTCCCACTGGCTATCATAAGTTGATTGCACCAATTTGCAAGTTGCTCTGGATAAGAGCGTCTGCTAAATTACATAAATGTAAAATGTAGCTGTATACAGTCCACTCAGAAGACCTCTCCTGATGTTCTGACCGACACGTTGTTATCAACCTTCCAGCCATCCATTCACCCAATCAGAAGACCTCTCCTGATGTTCTGACTGACACGTTGTGTTATCAACCTTCCAGCCATCCATTCACCCAATCAGAAGACCTCTCCTGATGTTCTGACTGACACGTTGTGTTATCAACCATCCAGCCATCCACTCACCCAATCAGACCTCTCCTGATGTTCTGACTGACACGTTGTGTTATCAACCATCCAGCCATCCATTCACCCAATCAGACCTCTCCTGATGTTCTGACTGACACGTTGTGTTATCAACCTTCCAGCCATCCATTCACCCAATCAGAAGACCTCTCCTGATGTTCTGACTGACACGTTGTGTTATCAACCATCCAGCCATCCATTCACCCAATCAGAAGAGCTCATTTCTGTAAGTACATTGATGTAGATGTATATAATGAATGTCCACTAGTGGGTAACATAGTAAAAAAAAAAGATTTTATTTTTATTCAGATACAAATATTTTGCATTAATCCATTTTTTTAAACAATCAGCATCTGTGTTTTTTCCAACTTTGTGGAATAATACTGATGGGAACATTCATGAAGTAGCTTAGTACATTTTTTTTTTGTCAACAACTTATCACCGTTATCAGAATAACGTCATCACGTTTTCATAAACCTTTAGGGTGAAGACTAAGGGCTCTATTCAATCCACAACGCCTAAATTCAGCTTTACAGCTTGATTGAAATTTAAAGCCAATGTTCCTGTTTTAGCTGGAGACTGCATTCAAGGTAAACCCTGCATATATGGGCTCAATCCGAAATCACCTTTACATTTCTATAGCGGAATCTGTAACACTTCAGCTTTACAGACGGAATAGAGCCCTAATACACACATTCATTCAATGAAACCCAGACTAAAGGTTACAAGGTCAGAAACAAGAAATACACATTGGGTCCTTGGCTTGCGAACATAAGCAACCATTTACATTTAAAAACAGGTTCTCCAGCACAAAAAATGATCAGCAAATTAAAATCCTCAATTTAGTTGCATGTGACAGAACACGCTAAATTGTAGCCGGTGGTCCCATCAGATAACATGGCACATGTTAGCCCTATGCTAACCTCACCAGGTGGCACTGATTATCCTCCCCTGTGTGTTTATTTTCTCATGCCTTTTCAGGTTCCCTAACTTGGAACAATGTTAAGACTTCTCTCCAGAGTGTATTCTCTTATGTTTGTTCAGGTTTCCTAACTGGGTAAAAGTCTTTCCACACTGGGAGCAGTGGTAGGGCTTCTCCCCAGAGTGTATCCTCTCATGTTTGCTCAGGTTCCCTAACTGGATAAAACTCTTTCCACAATGAGAGCAGTGGTAAGGTGTCTCTCCAGAGTGTATTCTCTCGTGCTCTTTAAGGTTCCCTAACTTGGTAAAATCCTTTCCACACTGGGAGCAATGGTAAGGTTTCTCCCCTGTGTGTGTCCTCTCATGCTCCTTCAGATTATCTAACAACCTAAAATTCTTTCCACAATGGGAACAGGGGTAAGGCTTCTCTCCAGAGTGTATTCTCTTATGTTTGTTCAGGCTCCCTAACTGGGTAAATCTCTTTCCACAATAGGAGCAGTGGTAAGGCTTCTCTCTAGAGTGTATTATCTCGTGCTTTTTTAGGTTCCCTAACTGAGCAAAATCCTTTCCACACTGGGAACAATGGTAAGGTTTCTCCCCCGTATGTGTCCTCTCATGCTCTTTCAGATTATCTAACAACCTAAAATTCTTTCCACAATGGGAACAGGGGTAAGGCTTCTCTCCAGAGTGTATTCTCTTATGTTTGTTTAGGTTCCCTAACTGGGTAAAACTATTTCCACACTGGGAGCAATGGAAAGGTTTCTCCCCTGTGTGTGTCCTCTCATGCTCCTTCACAGTATCTAACAACCTAAACTTCTTTCCACAATGGGAACAGGGGTAAGGCTTCTCTCCTGTGTGTATTCTCTTATGTTTATTCAGGCTCCCTAACCACCTAAAACTATTTCCACACTGGGAGCAGTGGTAAGGCTTTTCTCCTGTGTGTATTCTCTTATGTTTGTTCAGGCTCCCAAACAACGTAAAACTCTTTCCACACTGGGAGCATTGGTAAGGCTTTTCTTCAGTGTGTGTCATTTTATGCTCTTTCAGCTTCCATAACCATTTAAAACTCATATTACACTGGAAGCAGTGGTGTTGTCTCGTTGGTTTGGGTGACTCTGGGTCTGGTTCCCCTGAAGGACTCTTCCGTATGTCAGGGTGAGAGTCTGGTCTCTTTCCTGCCAAAAACAAAGAGTATCTAGTTAAACAGAGAGCTGAATGAAACCTCCACATGATAAAACTGTCTTCCTATGAGGTTTAATCCAGACTAGATCCCTCATTATAAAACAGTATATTTGGATCCTGGATACTGATTGGTTAATAGCAGTTAGTTATTCATGATGATCCCTAGGTAATGCCTGTTAACAGTATTATTTGAATTATTCCTACACATCCACTGTCCCACAGCCAAGCTAGGCAATTCATAAACTAATCTCCACTGGAAAAAAGCATCTACATTATTACCCCGTGCATCTAGTCTAGCATTTGGTTTGCAACAGAGGGGATTTGTATCAACTTTGCCATCTGCCTCTCTGAGCTCTGACTTGATTTATTATTGAATAGAAATGTACAGAATATGGTTTATATCTCTATGATAGAGTTGATCAGGCTGTTGATTGTGGCCTCTGTGGAACGTTGTCTCACTCCTCTTCAATGGCTGTGCTTCAAGTTGCTGGATATTGGCGGGAACTGGAACACACTGTCGTTAAACGTCGATCCAGAGCATCCCAAACATGCTCAACGGGTGACAGGCCATGGAACTAGGACAGTTTCAGTCTTCCAGGAATTTTTTTTCAGATCCTTGCGACATCATCATGCTGAAACATGAGGTGATGGCGGCGGATGAATGGCACGACAATGGGCCTCAGGATCTTGTCACGGTATCTCTGTGCCTTCAAATTGTGTTCGTTGTCCGTAGCTTATGCCTGCCCATACCATAACCCCACCACCACCATGGGGCACTATGTTCACAATGTTGACATCAGCAAACCGCTCACCCACACGACGCCATACATGCTTTTTGCCATCTGCCCGGTACAGTTAAACCGGGATTCATCCGTGAAGAGCACACTTCTCCAGCGTGCCAGTGGCCATCGAAGGCGAGCATTTGCCCACTGAAGTCGTTTACGACGCCAAACTGCAGTCAAGTCAAGACCGTGGTGAGGACGACGAGCACGCAGATGAGCTTCCCCTGAGACGGTTTCTGACAGTTTGTGCAGAACATTCTTCGGTTGTGCAAACCCACAGTTTCATCAGCTGTCCGGGTGGCTGGTCTTTGATGAAGAAGCCAGTCCTGGGCTGCCGCGGTTACACGTGGTCTGCGGTTGTGAGGCCGGTTGGACGTACTGACAAATTCTCTAAAACGAGGTTGGAGGCGGCTTACGATGCTGGAGGCGGCTTACGATGCTGACCTTCTAGGCAGAGTTGCAAAGAAAAAGCCATATCTCAGACTGGCCAATAAAAACAGAAGATTAAGATGGGCAAAAGAACACCGACACTGGACTTTTTTTTTGCAACTCTGCCTAGGTCAGCATCCCGGAGTCGCCTCTTCACTGTTGACGTTGAGACTGGTGTTTTGTGGGTACTATTTAATGAAGCTGCCAGTTGAGGACCTGTGAGGCGTCTGTTTCTCAAACTAAACACTCTAATGTATTTGTCCTCTTGCTCAGTTGTGCACCGGGGCCTCCCACTCCTCTTTCTATTCTGGTTAGAGCCAGTTTGCGCTGTTCTGTGAAGGGAGTAGTACACAGCGTTGAACGAGATCTTCAGTTTCTTGGCAATTTCTCGCATGGAATAGCCTTCATTTCTCAGAACAAGAATAGACTGACGAGTTTCAGAAGAAAGTTATTTGTTTCTGGCCATTTTGATCCTGTAATTGAACCCACAATTGCTGATGCTCCAGATACTCAACTAGTCTCAAGAAGGCCAGTTTTATTGCTTCTTTAAATCAGCACAACAGTTTTCAGCTATGCTAACATAATTGCAAAAGGGTTTTCTAATGATCAATTAGCCTTTTAAAATGATAAACATGGATTAGCAAACACAACGTGCCATTGGAACACAGGACTGATGGTTGCTGATAATGGGCCTCTGTACGCCTATGTAGATATTCCATTAAAAATCAGCCGTTTCCAGCTACAATAGCCATTTACAACATTAACAATGTCTACACTGTACTTCTGATCAATTTTATGTTATTTTAATGGACAAAAAAATTGCTTTTCTTTCGAAAACAAGGACATTTCTAAGTGACCCCAAACTTTTGAACGGTAGTGTATAGAGCATGTGGGTTGAGCAGACATTTAACATATATAGATCATGTGGGCAGAGCAGACATTTAACATATATAGAGCATGTGGGCTGAGCAGACATTTAACATATATAGAGCATGTAGGATGAGCAGACATTTAACATACAGTGGGGAGAACAAGTATTTGATACACTGCCGATTTTGCAGGTTTTCCTACTTACAAAGCATGTAGAGGTCTGTCATTTTTTATCATAGGTACACTTCAACTGTGAGAGACGGAATCTAAAACAAAAATCCAGAAAATCACATTGTATGATTTTTAAGTAATTAATTTGCATTTTATTGCATGACATAAGTATTTGATACATCAGAAAAGCAGAACTTAATATTTGGTACAGCAACCTTTGTTTGCAATTAGAGATCATACGTTTCCTGTAGGTCTTGACCAGGTTTGCACACACTGCAGCAGGGATTTTGGCCCAATCCTCCATACAGACCTTCTCATATCCTTCAGGTTTCGGGGCTGTCGCTGGGCAATACGGACTTTCAGCTCCCTCCAAAGATTTTCTATTGAGTTCAGGTCTGGAGACTGGCTAGGCCACTCCAGGACCTTGAGATGCTTCTTACGGAGCCACTCCTTAGTTGCCCTGTCTGTGTGTTTCGGGTCATTGTCATGCTGGAAGACCCAGCCACGACCCATCTTCAATGCTCTTACTGAGGGAAGGAGGATGTTGGCCAAGATCTCGCGATACATGGCCCCATCCATCCTCCCCTCAATACGGTGCAGTCGTCCTGTCCCCTTTGCAGAAAAGCATCCCCAAAGAATGATGTTTCCACCTCCATGCTTCACGGTTGGGATGGTGTTCTTGGGGTTGTACTCATCCTTCTTCTTCCTCCAAACACGGCGAGTGGAGTTTAGACCAAAAAGCTCTATTTTTGTCTAATCAGACCACATGACCTTCTCCCATTCCTCCTCTGGATCATCCAGATGGTCATTGGCAAACTTCAGACGGGCCTGGACCTGCGCTGGCTTGAGCAGGGGGACCTTGCGTGCGCTGCAGGATTTTAATCCATGACGGCGTAGTGTGTTACTAATGGTTTTCTTTGAGACTGTGGTCCCAGCTCTCTTCAGGTCATTGACCAGGTCCTGCCGTGTAGTTCTGGGCTGATCCCTCACCTTCCTCATGATCATTGATGCCCCACGAGGTGAGATCTTGCATGGAGCCCCAGACCGAGGGTGATTGACCGTCATCTTGAACTTCTTCCATTTTCTAATAATTGCGCCAACAGTTGTTGCCTTCTCACCAAGCTGCTTGCCTATTGTCCTGTAGCCCATCCCAGCCTTGTGCAGGTCTACAATTTTATCCCTGATGTCCTTACACAGCTCTCTGGTCTTGGCCATTGTGGAGAGGTTGGAGTCTGTTTGATTGAGTGTGTGGACAGGTGTCTTTTATACAGGTAACGAGTTCAAACAGGTGCAGTTAATACAGGTAATGAGTGGAGAACAGGAGGGATTCTTAAAGAAAAACTAACAGGTCTGTGAGAGCCGGAATTCTTACTGGTTGGTAGGTGATCATATACTTATGTCATGCAATAAAATGCAAATTAATTACTTTAAAATCATACAATGTGATTTTCTGGATTTTTGTTTTAGATTCCGTCTCTCACAGTTGCAGTGTACCTATGATAAAAATGACAGACCTCTACATGCTTTGTAAGTAGGAAAACCTGCAAAATCGGCAGTGTATCAAATACTTGTTCTCCCCACTGTATAAAGATCATGTGGGCTGAGCAGACATTTAACATATATAGATCATGTGGGCTGAGCAGACATTTAACATATATAGAGCATGTGGGCTGAGCAGACATTTAACATATATAGAGCATGTGGGCTGAGCAGACATTTAACATATATAGAGCATGTGGGCTGAGCAGACATTTAACATATATAGAGCATGTGGGCTGAGCAGACATTTAACATATATAGAGCATGTGGGCAGAGCAGACATTTAACATATACAGTGGGGAAAAAAAGTATTTAGTCAGCCACCAATTGTGCAAGTTCTCCCACTTAAAAGATGAGAGAGGCCTGTAATTTTCATCATAGGTACACGTCAACTATGACAGACAAATTGAGAAAAAAAAATCCAGAAAATCACATTGTAGGATTTTTTATGAATTTATTGGCAAATTATGGTGGAAAATAAGTATTTGGTCACGTACAAACAAGCAAGATTTCTGGCTCTCACAGACCTGTAACTTCTTCTTTAAGAGGCTCCTCTGTCCTCCACTGCGTTACCTGTATTAATGGCACCTGTTTGAACTTGTTATCAGTATAAAAGACACCTGTCCACAACCTCAAACAGTCACACTCCAAACTCCACTATGGCCAAGACCAAAGAGCTGTCAAAGGACACCAGAAACAAAATTGTAGACCTGCACCAGGCTGGGAAGACTGAATCTGCAATAGGTAAGCAGCTTGGTTTGAATAAATCAACTGTGGGAGCAATTATTTGGAAATGGAAGACATGCAAGACCACTGATAATCTCCCTCGATCTGGGGCTCCACGCAAGATCTCACCCCGTGGGGTCAAAATGATCACAAGAATGGTGAGAAAAAATCCCAGAACCACACGGGGGGACCTAGTGAATGACCTGCAGAGAGCTGGGACCAAAGTAACAAAGCCTACCATCAGTAACACACTACGCCACCATGGACTCAAATCCTGCAGTGCCAGACATGTCCCCCTGCTTAAGCCAGTACATGTCCAGGCCCGTCTGAAGTTTGCTAGAGTGCTTTGGATGATCCAGAAGAGGATTGGGAGAATGTCATATGGTCAGATGAAACCAAAATATAACTTTTTGGTAAAAACTCAACTCGTCGTGTTTGGAGGACAAAGAATGCTGAGTTGCATCCAAAGAACACCATACCTACTGTGAAGCATGGGGGTGGAAACATCATGCTTTGGGGCTGTTTTTCTGCAAAGGGACCAGGACGACTGATCCGTGTAAAGGAAAGAATGAAGGGGGCCATGTATCGTGAGATTTTGAGTGAAAACCTCCTTCCATCAGCAAGGGCATTGAAGATGAAACGTGGCTGGGTCTTTCAGCATGACAATGATCCCAAACACACCGCCCGGGCAACGAAGGAGTGGCTTCGTAAGAAGCATTTCAAGGTCCTGGAGTGGCCTAGCCAGTCTCCAGATGTCAACCCCATAGAAAATCTTTGGAGGGAGTTGAAAGTCTGTGTTGCCCAGCGACAGCCCCAAAACATCACTGCTCTAGAGAAGATCTGCATGGAGGAATGGGCCAAAATACCAGAAACAGTGTGTGAAAACCTTGTGAAGACTTACAGAAAACGTTTGACCTGTGTCATTGCCAACAAAGGGTATATAACAAAGTATTGAGAAACTTTTGTTATTGACCAAATACTTATTTTCCACCATAATGTGCAAATAAATTCATTAAAAATCCTACAATGTGATTTTCTGGATTTTTTTCTCATTTTGTCTGTCATAGTTGACGTGTACCTATGATGAAAATTACAGGCCTCTCTCATCTTTTTTAAGTGGGAGAACTTGCACAATTGGTGGCTGACTAAATACTTTTTTTCCCCACTGTATATATCATGTGGGCAGAGCAGACATTTAACATATATAGATCATGTGGGCAGAGCAGACATTTAACATATATAGATCATGTGGGCTGAGCAGACATTTAACATATATAGATCATGTGGGCAGAGCAGACATTTAACATATATAGATCATGTGGGTAGAGCAGACATTTAACATATATAGATCATGTGGGCTGAGCAGACATTTAACATATATAGATCATGTGGGCTGAGCAGACATTTAACATATATAGAGCATGTGGGCTGAGCAGACATTTAACATATATAGATCATGTGGGCAGAGCAGACATTTAACATATATAGAGCATGTGGGCTGAGCAGACATTTAACATATATAGAGCATGTGGGCTGAGCAGACATTTAACATATATAGATCATGTGGGCAGAGCAGACATTTAACATATATAGATCATGTGGGCTGAGCAGACATTTAACATATATAGAGCATGTAGGATGAGCAGACATTTAACATACAGTACCAGTCAGAAGTTTGGACACGCCTACTCATTCAAGGGTTTTTCTTTATTTTTACTATTTTCTACATTGTAGTATAATAGTGAAGACATCAAAACTATGAAATAACAAATAACGAAGCTAGCTGGCTAATCCACTACCTAGCGGGTAGCTACTGGCAACTATTAGCAACGGTATAGTTGTTTCACGCCTGAGAGTGCCTGTAATTACGCCCGCTGGCTGCCTACAATAATTACATAGAATATTTGCCTACCATTCAGCTGTTTTCTAACCTCATCGTCTGAACCGTTAACGTTAGGTAGTAAGTGGCTACTGTGCTTGAAATTTAGCTAGCTTGTTGCTACCTGGATAGCAACTAGTAAACAATAGCTGGAATGACCTGGCGAACAGACGCGAACTGGCTGAGTCAATTCAGTGGCTAGCTTTGCACTTGGCTAGCTAACAGTAGCTGCTAGGGGTAAGTTATAACCTACATTTGTGTATTATTTTTACATACTGGTAGACAGAGTCGTTCAAGGAATTCGGGACATGGGTGACTAGTTAACGTTAGTTTTGCTCTCTCTGTGTGTTCGTGCCGTGAAAGGAGGGGTTTCTTCTTTGTCTGAAAGCAATGGCTAGCTAGTATGCTAACTATTCTAGCTAACTAACTGGCTGAATAAGTTGACGACGGACTCGCTCAAGCTGTCGGGACTAACACACAACGTTAGACACGGACACGAACGATCTGCTTGGCGTGTTGACACACTGGTGGTTTGTTGTGGCCGAGTATTGGTGTTAAACCGTGTTGTTGGAGTCCGGCATGCTAGCTGGCTGTGGCGTCTTATGACTAGGTGCCCTGGACGATTTTCACAGAAGAATACTGTACCTAGTTAGCTAGCTGAATAAACTAAGTTAGTCTATTCCTAGAAAACATTGAACCGCTGTAGTTTACAACAATTATAGTTTCTGAGGTGGAAGTTGGGAGAGTTATATTTGGGTGTTGTGGTGAGGGAGGCCTAGCTCTCTCCTTTCCCAGATGTTTAGTTCATTTCATTCCGATCTCCTTTGCATTATTGTAGCCATTTTCTGTAGCCTGTCAACTATGTGTCTGTCTATCCCTGTTCTCTCCTCTCCACACAGGCTATACAAACGCCTCACACCGCGTGGCTGCTGCCTCTCTAACCTGGTGGTCCCTGCACGCACCCCACACCTGGAGTTCCAGGTCTCAGGCAGCCTCTGGAACTGCCGTTCTGTTGCCAACAAGGCAGAGTTCATCTCAGCCTATGCTACCCTCCAGTCCCTCGACTTCTTGGCGCTGACGGAAACATGGATTAACACTGAAAACACTGCTACTCCTACTGCTCTCTCCTCGTCTGACCATGTGTTCTCGCATACCCCGAGAGCATCTGGTCAGCGGGGTGGTGGCACAGGAATCCTCATCTCTCCCAAATGGACATTCTCTATTTTTCCCCTGACCCATCTGTCTATCTCCTCATTTGAATTCCATGCTGTCACAGTCACTAGCCCATTCAAGCTTAACATCCTTATCATTTATCGCCCTCCAGGTTCCCTTGGAGAGTTCATCAATGAGCTTGACGCCTTGATAAGTTCCTTTCCTGAGGATGGCTCACCCCTCACAGTTCTGGGGGACTTCAACCTCCCTACGTCTACCTTTGACTCATTTCTCTCTGCCTCCTTCTTTCCACTCCTCTCCTCTTTTGACCTCACCTCTCACCATCCCCCCTACTCACAAGGCAGGCAATACGCTTGACCTCATCTTTACTAGATGCTGTTCTTCTACTAATCTTACTGCAACTCCCCTCCATGTCTCAGACCACTACTTTGTATCCTTTTCTCTCTCGCTCTCCTCCAACACTACTCACTCTGCCCCTACTCAGATGGTAATGCGCCGTCGCAACCTTCGCTCTCTCTCTCCCGCTACTCTCTTCTCTTCCATCCTATCATCTCTTCCCTCTGCTCAATCCTTCTCCCTCCAATCTCCTGATTCTGCCTCCTCAACCCTCCTCTCCTCCCTTTCTGCATCCTTTGACTCTCTATGTCCCCTATCCTCCCGGCCGGCTCGGTCCTCCCCTCCAGCTCCGTGGCTTGATGACACATTGCGAGCTGACAGAACAGGGCTCCGGGCAGCCGAGCGGAAATGGAGGAAAATTAGACTCCCTGCGGACCTGGCATCTTTTCACACCTTTGCTTTGACTTCTTTCTCCCCTCTCTCTCCAGATAAAATCTTGCGACTTGTGACGGCCGGCCGCCCAACAACCTGCCCGCTTGACCCTATCCCCTCCTCTCTTCTCCAGACCATCTCCGGTGACCTTCTCCCTTACCTCACCTCGCTGATCAACTCATCCTTGACCGCTGGCTATGTCCCTTCCGTCTTCAAGAGAGCGAGAGTTGCACCCCTTCTCAAAAAACCAACACTCGATCCCTCTGATGTCAACAACTACAGACCAGTATCCCTTCTTTCTTTTCTCTCCAAAACTATTGAGCGTGCCGTCTTTAGCCAACTCTCTTGCTATCTCTCTCAGAATTACCTTCTTGATCCAAACCAGTCAGGTTTCAAGACTGGTCATTCAACTGAGACTGCTCTTCTCTGTGTCACGGAGGCTCTCCGCACTGCTAAAGCTAACTCTCTCTCCTCTGCTCTTGTCCTTCTAGACCTGTCTGCTGCCTTTGATACTGTGAACCATCAGATCCTCCTCTCCACCCTCTCCGAGCTGGGCATCTCCGGTGCGGCTCACTCTTGGATTGCGTCCTACCTGACAGGTCGCTCCTACCAAGTGGCGTGGCGAGAATCTGTCTCCGCACCACGTGCTCTCACCACTGGTGTCCTCCGGGGCTCAGTTCTAGGCCCTCTCCTATTCTCGCTATACACCAAGTCACTTGGCTCTGTCATATCCTCACATGGCCTCTCCTATCATTGCTACGCAGACGACACACAACTAATCTTCTCCTTTCCCCCTTCTGATAACCAGGTGGCGAATCGCATCTCTGCATGTCTGGCAGACATATCAGTATGGATGATGGATCACCACCTCAAGCTGAACCTTGGCAAGACGGAGCTGCTCTTCCTCCCGGGAAAGGACTGCCCATTCCATGATCTCGCCATCACGGTTGACAACTCAGTTGTGTCCTCCTCCCAAAGTGCGAAGAGCCTTGGCGTGACCCTGGACAACACCCTGTCGTTCTCCGCTAACATCAAGGCGGTGACCCGATCCTGTAGGTTCATGCTCTACAACATTCGGAGAGTACGACCCTGCCTTACACAGGAAGCGGCACAGGTCCTAATCCAGGCACTTGTCATCTCCCGTCTGGATTACTGCAACTCGCTGTTGGCTGGGCTCCCTGCCTGTGCCATTAAACCCCTACAACTCATCCAGAATGACGCAGCCCGTCTGGTGTTCAACCTTCCCAAGTTCTCTCACGTCACCCCGCTCCTCCGCACACTACACTGGCTTCCAGTTGAAGCTCGCATCTGCTACAAGACCATGGTGCTTGCCTACGGAGCTGTGAGGGGAACGGCACCTCCGTACCTTCAGGCTCTGATCAGTCCTTACACCCAAACGAGGGCATTGCGTTCATCCACCTCTGGCCTGCTGGCTCCCCTACCTCTGCTGAAGCACAGTTCCCGCTCAGCCCAGTCAAAACTGTTCGCTGCTCTGGCACCCCAATGGTGGAACAAGCTCCCTCACGACGCCAGGACAGCGGAGTCACTCACCACCTTCCGGAGACATTTGAAACCCCACCTCTTTAAGGAACACCTGGGATAGGATAAAGTAATCCTTCTAACCCCCCCTTACCCCACCAAAAATAAAAAAAGGTGTAAAGTGGTTATCCCACTGGCTATAAGGTGAATGCACCAATTTGTAAGTCGCTCTGGATAAGAGCGTCTGCTAAATGACGTAAATGTAAATGTAATGTAAATTAATCATATAGTAACCAAAAAAAGTGTTAAACAAATCAAAATATATTTTATATTTAATATTCTTCAAAATAGCCACCCTTTGCCTTGATGACAGCTTTGCAAAGTCTTGGCATACTCTCAACCAGCTTCATGAGGTAGTCACCTGGAATGAATATCAATTAACAGGTGTGCCTTGTTAAAAGTTAATTTGTGGAATTTCTTTCCTTCTTAATGCGTTTGAGCCAATTAGTTGTGTTGTGACAAGGTAGGGGTGGTATACAGAAGATAGCCCTATTTGGTAAAAGACCAAGTCCATATTATGGCAAGAATAGCTCAGATAAACAAAGAGAAATGACAGTCCATCATTACTTTAAGACATGAAGGTCAGTCAATCCGAAAAATGTCAAGAACTTTGAAAGTTTCTTCAAGTGCAGTCGCAAAAACCATCAAGCGCTATGATGAAACTGGCTCTCATGAGGACCGCCACAGGAATGGAAGACCCAGAGTTACCTCTGCTGCAGAGGATAAGTTCATTAGAGTTACCAGCCTCAGAAATTACAGCCCAAATGAGATTTTTGGTTCCAACCGCGTGGGTGAACGGATGATCTCTGCATGTGTATTTCCCACCGTAAAGCATGGAGTAGGAGGTGTTATGGTGTGGGGGTGCTTTGCTGTTGACACTGTCTGTGATTTATTTAGAATTCAAGGCACACTTAACCAGCATGGCTACCACAGCGTTCTGCAGCGATACGCCATCCCATCTGGTTTGGGCTTAGTGGGACTATCATTTGTTTTTCAACAGGACAATGACCCAACACACCTCCAGGCTTTTTTAGCAAGAAGCAGAGTGATGGAGTGCTGATTGACATCATGACTTCCCATCAGACCAACTCCTTGAAGTTTGCAGTTGTGTAAAAAAATTAAAAACTTTGCTCTAAACATTTTTTTTATTACCCTTTAGTGTGTGTACGTATTTACATGTATATATCGCTTTAACAGGAAAAGTTTTTTTTTTTTTAAATCACTGGAGATCTTCTTC